>NC_134177.1:22436655-22736655 GCF_964188355.1 Buteo buteo
GGCTCTGTTGGACACAGGGGAAGCTTCAGAGCAGTTTCTTACAGAAGCCACCCCTGTAACCCCCCTGCTACCAAAACCTTGCCACACAAACCCAATACAAGTTGAGACAAGGAAATGGCATTTACTTCAAGTTGTGGAACTAAGCAAAAGCAAAATAATGTTGCCTTTCTGTTCCTATTCTCTGTGTTCTACAGACTTGCCTGTGGGAAAATGGCTGAAAATACATGGAATTAACTTTTAGTAACAACAAAAAATGTAATTGATATTTTCTCATCTTTGAACCTTCGAAGATATACAAAAAAAGAAAACATAATAAATATTCTCAGATACTGTTACACCACCTCTCCACCCTTTGAAACAGAATGCTAAAATATTTCATGATTTTTAATGTCACTTATGTTGTTCAAATTCTAACAGCTTTCTGTGAGAGGCCACATTAAAATAAGGACTGAAGAGCATGGAAGATTTATTTCTTACTGCCTTTCTTTATGTTCCAAGAAAGTATTGGGTGGGGGTGTCTTGCCAGTTTTCAAATGTTTCTTTTCTGGTTTATGCTGTTTGCCTCCCTCATTTCATGGGATCATTTGAATTTGGAATCTCATCAACTTTGTGTGTTCAAAGCTGTAATTCTAATTAAACTTTTGCAAAGGTAGATGTTAACTTTTATAATAGCTATAAACTAGAACATGAGAAAAAAATCAAAAATAAAAGAAGAAAGAAAACAGATGAAACTAAAAGAAGAAAGAGCACCTCAAGCATTTCTGGAGGACATGCCCATTCACACACTTTGCTTCTCTTCACTTGACACCTTTCTTCATGCAGTAAGCATGACTGCTTATTGCAGACAGCTTTTCCCTTGTGTGGTTTCATCAAAGTGGTTACAAGGCGATAGCTACCCAGCATTGGATGTCTCCTCCATTTGACCTGGTTTGTTGGGGGGGGGGGGGGGGGGTCCTACACACTTGGAGCTGATTGCTGTTCCTTCCTTTTGACTTTTTTGTGGCTGACAGCTGAAGCCATTTCTGGGTGATAGAGGAAAGTGACTAGGAACTCAAAATTGCAAAGGAAGAATCACCAGATTACAACATGCTCAAGCAATGGAGCTATCAGAAATCCTCTGCACAACGACAAAAATGCTTACAGGCCACACACAACTCATGATAAAAACCAAACAGCGTTTTCTTCAAAATAGAATAGAAGGTGAAAACACAGAGAAAGGTATTCTTAGCTATGGTGAAGCAAGATTGTCATCTGCAGATCTGGTAATTTCACTTACAACATGTAATCAGCTTTTGGCTTTGAGATTTCTTCTTTTTGTTTGTTTTTTGTTAGAATAAATGGTCTCAATAGCTACAGTTAGGCCCTCCTACCACTTCCCATACTTCATTTGCATATCAGTTTCTGAATTTGATCTTGGGCTAAAAAAATTTCTGCCCTTGTTCTGACACATTTCCTCTGTTTGTTTAAAAGTATCCAGAATGAGTTCAGTGCTTGCTGTATCATTTAGAGACTCATCCTTGCAGGCCAGCAGAGGACACTGACTTGCTTTTGCACTCCTCTCATCCAGGGGCTTCATATTCAGGGCCTGCGAATCTTGCCCTTCAGAACCTCATCCCCCAGCCTGAAGAAGATAGAAAGAAAAGAAACTCACTTATGGAAGAGTCTTACTTCTTTTTTAGAGCTTATTTAAAGCCCAATAATTACATGCATCACCCTCAAGTCTCACTCCTAGCATCAAACTACATTTTTCAGCTCCTTTCTTTCCAACAAGGTATGCATATTAATTTATGATGAAGTTACTTTTGTATGTGAGATCCAGCAGGCAAACAGAAATTGCCTTCACCAACATTCTTCAGGAACATTCATTTTCTGGATACTTCTGCCAAATGTCTACTTTTTCACACAAGTCTCACAAAAGAACTCCATTAAATATTGTCTACAGCTGTATCAGAAACTCCCAGAACAGTAATTAATCAACTGCGTGAATCAGAGATGGAATTCTTCCAAAAGGTGCAATTTTTAAAGCTTACAATTCAGTCTCCCAATACTACAGAAACCCATAACATACTCTTACCTGTTTGTGAATCCTTCCTTAAGGCAGTTATTTATAGCATTCCCATAAAGAGACATAACTAGCTGAAGAAAACCTTTGATAGACAGGCACACAAATACACAAAATACTACTCTGTTTTATTGTTTGGTTTCTTTTTGTTATTATTATTTTATCTCAGCAAGACCAAGACATCACCTCTTACTATGTAGCTCAGACATAGAGTACATTTGATCTTGCAAGCTACTAAGGTATGTTTAGGACCAAGACATAAAAGCATACTAGTAGCAGGAATGGAGACAATGAGATAACATGGTGTCTCAAATATTCCTTTGTTAACAAAGTTGGAATAAGGATAACAATTATACAATGAAAGAACTTGCAAGTGAATTTGCCATAGAAAAATATTTGTCATCCAAAAAAACATTAGCATCAAGAAGTTTGGAAGACCTAGGTTTACACAAAAAGTTGTTGTATTGTATACTGCCACAACTAACATTGCTCAGATTTACTGTTAGTTAGACTGTTAAAAGGTAACAAAAATATGAAGACCGCTTTATTATAGTCACTGCCTTCTTTGGTCTGTAAGGATAGAGTGCCAGAGGACGAGTATTTGACTTATGCAGTCCTCTGCTCTTAGGAGATGGTGAACAGCAATCTATCATGAAAGCCAAACTGAGGCCATTACAGTGATGTAGAGCACAGGACACTTAACATATACTTTGATTCTAGAGAGGTTACTGTTGCAAGCAACAGTCTGCATTTCACCAATACAGATTGTAATAGTTATTTTGAATATCTCAGAAAACAGTACGAATTACTTCTGTGTACCCTCATCACAGAAATTTGTGATTTTTCAACAAATGTAATCACTGAATGTAATGGACAGCTGTGATGGGAATGAAATCATTCAACACAGAGAAGAGGCAGATGTGCTTTATGTTGGTAATGGAAGACAAACTAGCAAGTAAGTCAGTCCAATTCTGTGTTTTAATTAAAGTTACGTGGTAATCAAAGACTGTCTTTTACTTTGTGTTTTTTAAATGTCATGTCTGTGAAAATGATTAGCTTATAACATTGTCTCTTTTAACAAAAAAAGCAGGCAAATAAAAATTTTCTCTGCTTATTGATTGCCTCATTTTAGATATTAGTACTTAATGAGAAGATTTGTTCTCCCTTGAAGAATTGTGCATGGGAAAAATTCTCATCAGCGCACTAGCATGCATGAGAGGAAAAACTACAGCTTCTTGCTGTGTCTCACAGTTAAGACTCTTTCACTATAACTCTTACATTGAAAATCATTAGAAATGAATAACCAATTCTTTTGTTTGCCAAGTTCAGTGTGACTGGCATTTCTTAAGCTGCTGTAAAATACAATGAATAAACGACTAGGATGAGCCTAGCCATCCATGAGTAAATTTCCAGTTTTTCAGCCCACTTGATGGCACTGCCACCTACTATGATTGTGTTAGGTCTTGCCTATAGCAATGTATGGAACTTACACAGAACAAACTGAGACACTGGGAGAAGACTTTGCCTATCAGTTACACCAGCTTTTGTATCTGGCCAACAGCTGAAAGACACCGGAATGTGGTCACAAAAAAAAAAGGGGGGGACACCCCACCCCCAATCAAAAAAGTTGGAAAAGCCTTGAAAGTAAATAGCAAAACATCAACATAATTTCTTCAATTGTTTTATTTCACTTGAAAGCAAGTCTGTATGGAGTCCATCTCTGTTGAGGATTTCTTGGCTGGGCGAAGGCATGTGAGCAATCCAGCTGTTAGGTGGGAACGAAGCATAAGTTTACAGAATGCTGGAGCAGACAAGGACACTGTGTCCTTGTACGCTGGGAAAAAAGAAGATAAGAAGAGCCTGACAAACAACACCTGGATGCTGAAGAATGAGATAAGTAACTGCTGGACACCTCGTGAAGAAGCTTGCACAGCCAATATAGAATAAGATAGTGTCGCGTGAAACGGGGTATTGTACCAATTAGAGTATTGTATAAGGCACGTGCACAAGCGCATAAGATATATAACTGTGTCAAACGTTGTAGTAAATGGACTTCACTTGATCACATTGGTCTGTGTGTGATGTCCCCTGTGGATCCTCCACAACACATCTCCCCAGTACACAAGAATCAGTAGGCATAAAGATAAGAAAGGGAAAAAAATTAATTCTATTGTATACTGAGGCATTGCTTCCACTTGTGATGACAATAAGTTATCTACTCTCTAGGTGATTATGCATTGTGCTGATAATTTTAATGAGAAGGTTTGGGGTTTTTCAATAGTATTTGCATTTATTTTTAGTAACGATTCCTCCTCTTTTGTGTAATTCTCTGGACCTTATGGAAAATGTTACCAGGCATGATGTACCCTTGAGATCTGTGTTTAGATATGACCAGCCACCTTCTTTTTTTTATGGCCAACAGGAGCTGATTACATCTGTGGCAGTATCCTGTTTTCCCTTAGAATCTGCAGGTGCCACTGCAGGAAGCCCACTGGAAACTGGTATGCATCAGACAGACTTGCAACATCTGCAGTCACCAACTTCCAGTTTAGTCTCCAGAAACAGTGTCAAGTCAGTAGGGAGCAAAGCTAGAATAACTAGCCCATGCTCCTCACATAAATCTCCAGGCACCTCCAATGCCTGTGGTACTACACCCAGCTTTTCAAGCTCTTTCCCCCAGCAGAAGAGCAGGAAAGAAGTAAAATATTTTTGTCCAGCTACCTACCTATTTGCAGAGGCAGGAGAATTGAATACAGCCCAACTTTCCTGGCCTCTACTCAGGTGCAGTTGAGCACTCAGAAGGAACTGGCTACAGAATCCTGCAAACACTCTACCAAATGGGAACAACACATAGAGAAACAAGGAAAAAAAAGATTTTAAACCTATTACTTTTTCCCAAGAACCATAGAAGTTTGTAATAAGGAAGATCTTTCAGTCCACTTCAACCATGTTACCCCACAGGCAGGCTACAACTGAAAAGCAGTATCAAGCCTGACACCTTGACTAAAAATCAGTTGTGTTTGGGTACTAGTTTGGCAAGGAAAAAAAATTGTAACTTAGGCTTCTAAACCATGAAAGAACGATTTCAGATGTAAAAGATATTTTTTCCCAAGGAAGACCTAGTAAAAAAATTGCTCTTACTTACAGTAGAAAGTCTTTCAATTTCAGCTTCAAAATAGTTCTTGGGTCCATAATTATTCTAAATCCCTTCCTGGGATGGACACTTACAGAGTAAAAAGGATTTAATATAATTAGTGTTGATGTAACACCTCAGTTTTTAAAGGATCCAGCAGTTGACCTGTGCTGAGTAGTCACTGTTATTTCTTGGCAGGTATGGATTAACTGCACTACATTTTGCATTTGCCCCCTATCTCATACATGCATTTTAGACCCCCACAAGGTATGTCTGAAGCTCTGGAATAATCCATCATGTAACACATCCATCAGATACATATTACTGCTCATCTGCAATGAAATAAATTTGCTTTCAATCAAGCATTTTCTTTTTTGCACACATCAGTCTTTGTGCAATTATACACACAAAACAAAATATGAGAGCAATAGCAAGCCTTGGAAGATCAAAGAGTAATATATTTTATAGTAACCTCCAGAAAAGATAAGCTTTTGATGGAACAAAAAAATCAGCCTAGGGCCTGTGTAAATGATACAAGCCAAGTCATGATTGACCCTCCACTATATTCATGAAGTCAAATTTGTTAGCTAAGGTTAGAACTCTAAAGGCTATAAGAGAAGCACCTTACCATGACCCTCAAGGGAACCCAAAGACAGATGCACTGAAGCTTTTGAAAAATCTTACTGGTAGTCTAGTGTCAAGTGATTTTCAAGCTTCCTCTTTTGACAGACAGTACAAGTAGGTCAGGATAAAACACCGTTGTCCACTAGTGGAAAACAGCTTATTTGAATTGATTTCAGTAGGATTAGGAATCCTGGCAGCTTTTTTTTTCCTTTTTAAATATCCAAACAGACAACTACCAGTTGTTTCAATCTTCATGGGAGTGTGCATATAAACTAAAGAGACTACTTGACCCAAGCCTTTCAGTAGCCCTCAAGAAAACCAGCTCAGTAACCTTAAGGAACAATTTTCATATCATCCGGTGAGAGGGGAGACAAAAAAAACAAACAAAAAAAACCCAAAAAAACAACAACAACTAAAAAACCCACAAACACCTAAAAACTTTCTACACGTTAGAAAAAACTCTGTAAGGAATCATTTTTTCCTTCTTTCTGCAATTTTCCCAGCAGACATCCAAATCTTTTTTAGAAATTGCTCTTCTCTGGTGTATCAGCAGGCACACCTTTCAGATGGCTTCCATTCCTCCTCTTTTTTAATGACTCATTAGCAATATGTACTCCTACACATCAGCCTGTCCCTATGGCCAATAAGCCAAAATGTAAATGTTAAGGTCAGTCATATTTACATGTCATCACTTATGCTAATAGCAATCCCAGTACCTTACTCTTTAAGGAATGTTATCAATCATCTTGAATATGATTAAGCAATAAAGTGAGAAAACAGCTCACAAGGTGATCTCCCCTACTTCTCAGTCAATTAATGTTGTATTGTACTCCATCTGTTTGGAGAAATACTTTGTATTGAGTATTCCTTACCTCCCCTCAACACACAAAGAAGTAAACATGAATAGCACCATTTTATCATTATTCTTGATAGCACAGACATGCACCTCCAGCAAGCTGCAGTTCCCCGAGCATGTGCTTTCCCAGATGTAGTCCAGATGCCTCCTAAATGCATATGGCAGGAAATTCTTTGCAATCTTTTCTGTTTCCTGTATATTATTGGTTTATAATTGCTGCTATCCATCATAATTTTTTTAGCTACTGACTACTACCCTGCTTTGCAGGTGTGTAGAAGAAACACAGGCCTACCACATGAACTAGTTTTACATCTATCTCGGTGGGGAGCAGTATAGCTAGTCTTTAGTGTTAGCTTAAAAGAAGCCTTATTTGCAAAATCTAACATAAACAAGATGAACATAGTATTGCACAGAGTTCAGAAGAGAAATACATAGCTCCTAACAGACAATTAGGTCGTTTTCATGATAACTGAATTTATTTGACTGTTGCCTGGCTGGAATTGTGCTAACCCAAAGATCAAGCACGGTGCCTGACAGGGAATAACGACACAGCATAATGCTACTCCACGGATACACACTCTAGCTCTACAAGAGCTCATGTGTCTGTAGTGCAATGCACAGATTTCATTTTTGCTCCCAGCAGCAGTCTGTGTCAACATGGTGCTGCACTTTAACCTCCCTCTAGAGCTGACTCAAGGATTCTCAACGGATATAGGAAAATTATATCTGCCCCCAGGGTACAAGGCTGGCTTGTTCTTATGACTGCAGGGAGGAAGAGAAAAAGGACAGAGGCACTGTACAGGTACAGAACTGAACTGCAGTACAGTGCTGAACATAGAGTCCTGGTGAGCAAGGCTAGATACCAGTGGAGTTGGGAGACATAGAGGTAAAGTTTATTGATAAGCCTACCACAGCTTCTGAAAGAAGGGATGTCTGCCAAGTTTGCTGTTCCCAGCAGAGTACTCTAAGTGATGTCCCAATTTACCTTGAGCCCATTTGGTTCTCAGGGACTATTCTGACTCTGTGGTTTCTAACATTTGCTTCCTGCTTTGTCTTGTAGCGCACAGTACAGGCATACCATGGAAGTTATAATATGTGGCATGATCAGCCTTGAGTCACTGGTTTCCTTAGGTTATTCTATGACCTGCAAAGTTTCTTAGGATTTCTGCAGAGCTTTGCCCTGAAATAGTGTCAGTGCATTTCTTGTGCTCAGAACCTGGAAGGAGCTTCTCAGACAACAATTATAATGTGGTGTTCTCTAGAACACTTCACTAAATACCCACCAACCATTAAAACTTGTAACTATGGATTAAGGGGCAGTTTACCCAGTTTTAAGTGATCAGAAAAGGGATGAAAGCCTCACCAGGTCATTCTAAAGCTCTCAATAACTGACACCGCTAAGCATAGAAGGCCAGCACCAGTAAAAGCATGACAGAGAAATATTCAGAAAAGAATTAACAGAAATAAACAATAAGATATCCATCTATCTCTGCCATTTTATTTTGTATAAAATCCTAAACTAGGTCCAACAGAGAGCACTAGCTTCCTCTCTTTAAGAAATAGATAAGGGTTTGGAGTGTTTGAGTTCATGCTGCTTTTTCCCCATCACTTAATTCTAAAGTTCAGCACTGTATTGACTTGTAATTGTGTCAGTGTACCCCTTACAAATCCTTCTCAGTCAACAGATTGGATAAAAACTGAGTGAAGACCTGGGACCATTATTAACCTTGCCAGGACCTTTAATCTTTCATGACCATAGAGGTCTACGTGACTAGTGAAGATGCATAGATTATTAATCAGAGTGCCTCCAACATCTTCCTCCCCCCCATCAGATCAGCAAGGACAACTACTCAGCATTGATTTTCTTCTAATCTATTTCAGCTATTTTACAGACATTTTTCAGAAGTCACAGAAGGTGTGGCAATACCAGTCTTTTTTTTAAGTTGAAAAGAAGTCTTAGAGTTTATTAAAATAAAAATTCTATACTTTCTACTTAAAAGTGAACTTTAGTATTGAGAACTGTATCAAAACAAGTCACCTTCACTAACATATCTAACATATCATGTGTGACCTCTAAAGCACTTCCATAATTCAAGTCATGCATCTCCCTGGAGCACAGTTTGTTCACCATGCTTATTCTGAATCAAGATCATACATTTGTTGATTGCCAGCTTCAGTTCCTAGGTGAAATGATCAAAGCCTATTTAACATCCTCACAGTGAGCAAAGTTTAATGAAATAGCATGGAGTTTCATTTGTGCCTTTTTGATATGGATTCTTTTGAAGACTGTTAGTTCAGGAAACTGAAAATAGACTAAAATATCATCTCACTCCATAGAAATATCAAGCCTAGAAAGCTTCAGAGAGTCCTCAATAGAGACATTCAACAGCTTAGTCTGTCTCCTAGTGATGTCAGAAGGACAATCTGTTACTGAAACCACAGGAACAAGAATGGAAGGTCCCTACATTGAATCCACTGAAGCAAGGAGGTGAAACAACAAGGTTCTGTCAACACTATTGCCTTACTTCTGATTTATATCATAAGTGCCCAGTTCTGGAGTAGTGTCAGGAAAAAAGTGTGTCCTTAGCTAACTTAGCTTGATTTTAATATTAAATATGACACCCACTTGTGCATAATGAGTATGCAAATGTAAGACCACCTTAAAATAATGAGTTGGGTAACTATTCAGACATGCATAGAAGTGCTTTTTTTATATAAGTTGTTTGTAAGCAATCATGTATTTTGTTACCACTTTTTTTCTTGATCCTACTGTGTATATAAGACCTTGTTTGTGTTTCAGGGGTGTGCTAGCTTTGTGGAGTTACCACCTAGGACCCATCGCTGTGCAGACATGAAATTAATACCTTGACTCTGTGTATTATCGGCTCTTTGCACACCAGGTGAAGAACCCCGTTTTGGGACAACTCTAGTAGTGCATATGTGGATGTGTGTACTTATGCACAGGTGAAGAGGAAACAGTTCTGTTTCACAAAGCTTTTAGCAGACCATATAGATAGTAAGTATATGTAACAGGGATGAACAAAATTTTTAGGACTATATTTCAAAACCCTTTTCTTAGAAGAGAATACTTATAGCAGGGTTTGAATTTATTGCTGGTTTAATATTCACACCCTAAAGCTTGATTTAAAAATGCAACAACCTTTACAGCTCTGCTGCCTACCAGAACAATACCTGCAGGAAATGGCCCTTTATGAATGATCACTCACACATTCATGTTTTCAGTGATATAGATTAGTTTCAGCAATCAGATAGGATGGCTTCAGAACTCAAAGAAGATGATTTACTCTGGCAAAACAACAGTCATGAATTATAAAGAGGAATAAATGTGCATTGATTGCAAATCTTAATGTATTTTGGATGCATTGTGTTGCAATGAATTTGCTCCACGTTGAGTTAATACAGTTACATTCTCCCTTTGGAGATCAAATAGTAAGAATGAGTTACATCCTGCACCTACCATGCAGTAAAAGACAATGAAGTCAGCCAGCAGACTCTCACCACCAAATATCCCTTGTCCTTGCTGGTTTATACTGTCACATAGGATATGCTGCATGACAGCAGTCCAACAAGAGTCTACTCTCCTCCTTTAAAAAAAATATTATTTTTTTTAAATCACTATAAGTAAAGAGAGTCTTTGGCTATAGATTCACACACACTTTAAAGGCAACACTGCCCTCATGAAAAGTAGTCTTATTTGACAGCTGCTTCTTCCTGTCCTTCACCACCCCATTTCTCATCCCAGCCAAAGCATTTGTCCAACACCATGGCAAAGCAGACTGGGTAACAGATGCAGAATAAAAACTGACCAGTCAAAAATAGCACTTAATTTTAACCCAGATGAGTTTCCACTAGTAAATTCCAAATAAGAGTGCATATGAAATGACAGCCTTGGTCTTCTCCTAGCCAAAACATATAAAGAAGACACAGACAGTTCTAACAAGCATTTCTGATGAGCTACGGCTTTCTAAGGGAAGGAAGTAAACAAAGAATAGAGAAAAAACTATGCTGATTCTCACTGTTCATTACAGTGGTCTCAGTCCCATGCACTGAATCTAAGTAATCTCCCTAAAGCTATACAGAAGAGATCACTTCCAGTACCATGCTCTGAGGATGCTGCATCTCATGACCCGGGGAGTTTAAAATGTCTAATCTAAGGTAACTGATTTCAGTGCCAGAATTCAGAGCGTAATGGCCCCCAAGCTGTTCATTAAGCCTCCAGAGTTATTCCAGGGAACATGAATACATGAGTATACAAGCTCTGGAGATTCTGCACCTATATAGAACGGGTAGGGTCCCAACTCAGGCCCCAAGGTGAGTGTTATAAGGAATAAGAATGCACATCAGTCCAAATTAACATGCACAGAAGAGAGACAATATATGGCCTGAAAACCCACCCTGGACAATCCCAGAAGAAAAGCTAGCTTCTCTAGAGGGCACTTCAAAGCTCTATTAGGAGATCTGCCCTGCCACACTGGTGTCACTTAGAAGTTTCCTTCAAGCCTTTTCATATAAGCCATTGCTGTCTTTCTCCTTTCCTTAATTGCTCTGTAACATTCTCCTGGCAAGGGTCATCTCACTGTAATGTTTACCAGCCCAGTTGTGAATGCCTTTGTCTTTTAAGCCCTTTAATCTTTATATTCCCCCACTCTCTTTCCCTCTTTATAGCACTTTGGAACATTTATTAATACCCTAAAAGCACTTGGTTCTGCTGTTTGCTTGCCCAGTCTCCCACCTATCAGCTCACACATTCTTTAATTCAGCTGTACATTCCCTCATCATTCACCAGTCCATTTACACATTCTTCTATCCATCCTCACCTTCTCTCTCTCTCTTTTCTTCTCACTTGCTGTTCTGTCACCTTTCTCATTTTTACAGAGCTCTACTGCCTGTCTCCTGTGGGCTTTGCAACCCTGGCTCACCCAGAGTATCAAACAGTGTGTCATTGTATACCATCTTGCACTCAAAATTACCATGAAACATTTCACAGCTAATCATACCTGCAAATCCAAGTATGTTTTATACATTCGGTGGTCCTGATTCTGATTTCATTCACTTCACAGTAAATTAAAGCAATGCTAGTGGGAATATACAGGTGGGAATATACATTAGTTTAAGTATGATGAAAAAGAACTCATATTTTCTACCAATAACATCAGTATTAAAGGGCTAAAAAGGAAGTTGGATAAGTCAAAATCCAGCAACTGATCTTTTGAGGAAAATGAAAGACCCTGGAAAATTGGAGGATCATTGTTTTCTTTTAGCAGAAGTGTCATAAAGAAACACTCCTTCAAGTTATTTAGTCCCAGAGACTGTAATACAATGGAATATGTCTTGCTGAGTACAAAAGACATGAGAAAAACACATTTAAAATTTGTACAGAATCCAGTATAAATACAACTGACTCCACAGAGATCCCTCTCAAGGTTCACACACAAGCACCCTAACTAATGGAACTAACAGGCAGAAACACTGCTTGTAACAAACATGAGAATCCATGGAAACAATGAAAAAACAGAAGCAACATGAACAACTTCAGTTATCTGCAGTGGTCTTGCTCTGTTAGAAGCCAGGCAAGGCATGAAAAGGTGAAGCAGATTCTCTCCACATACACACACAGATAAGAGCTCTTGAAACGAAATTGATGGACTAGGCATCCACAAGATCTAAGAGACCTGATGAAGACTTAATTTGGACCTAAGGAATCTGATCTGAAATGGGTCAATCTAATAGTCTCCTGCATAGAGATAGTCACTGAATTCTGTGTGTACCAATAAAATTAACCAGGGACAAGATTATTCACTGAAAAGTGCAAAGAAAAGAGAGTTCTGTGTGCCACCCGCAGACATAAAGGAGTAAGAAAGATCTTTTCAAGAGGCAGCTAGAGGTGTAGCTGGAGCACAAAAAAAGGACAGTCATCAGACAATAAGGCATAAATGGGACTGATGGCAAATGAAAATCCAAGGAGGAAGAGAATGCAATGCCTACACCCAGCAGTAACAACACATAGGAGGAGGACCAAGAGATGACAAACACAACACAGTCTTAGTCTAAGAAGAACAATCAAGCAACAATGCAAGAGAAAGACATTGAGAACCCATTTGGTTCCAATTCCCAAATGTAGAAAAGAAGAAAATCCCTCAAACTACCAGGAAACAAAAAACTTCTTATTAAAAAAATACATGGAAAGTACCACGTGGTCATGAAAAAAATGAGATATATCTAGAGATAATGTCAACACTACATAATCACTCATCATCAGGTTAAGAAAAGAATATGATGAATGGACACTGCAGATCAAACTCCAAACACTGACCATAACATCATGCAGAAGTTTTGTCTGTCTTCTGTTTTACTCATGTCAATAGTTTCACTGAATTGAACAGAATTTGGCAAGACAGAAGGATGAAATTAAAGTGGTTCTTTCATAAAAAGAATAGAAAAAAGAAACTTATGGATACCAGGAAAACTGAATGAGGAAAATCAAGACCACAGACAGACTAAAGGACCTGGCAGAAAACACTCAAGAAGCCAGCCATTATCACAAAACAAGAAATAGCATGATTTTGCTTCCACAAATAGGTACCACATCCTGGAGAGCTTGAAATGCATTGAAGTGGAACCCAATGGAGGCCACAGAGAGGAAGAGAGGGCAGCAGAGGTTATTTGAACCCAGGAATATGCATCTTAACTGAGATACAGTCATGTTGAGCAAATGTTTTGGAAGTAATGGAATGCAGATCTAAAGATCATGGAAGAAGTAAGGGGCAAATGAGTTCAAAGAGACGTCATTGACTCTGCCGTTCATTCTTGACCTCTGAAATACTTGCAGCTTACAATAAAAGCAGTGACACGGGCTTTGCCATAGCCTTGTTAATTAACTAATTATCTAAGGCCATGATTGTAATAAGAGCTACACAAACAGCATTCAGAACATATTGTCATTCACCAGGTCAAATTACAGTCAAGGAAAACTATTTTTGTGGTTTATTTTCTCCCTTTCAGACTCCTGCAGAATTATGATGATGTGTTAATGGTTTAAAAGTACCTTTAGCAAGTTGGTACAAGGCTCAGCTTTCACTGATAATCAGCAGTTTGAATGAGCCCATAATGATGTTTTAGACTCAGTTCAGAGTGGGCAAGTGCCCTTCCCTTCTCCAGAGCATTCATATGGTTTTGATCTTCTTGCCTTCTCCAGAGGAGACTAGCAATAGTTTGCAAGAGATTGGGGAGAAGGGGTTTAAGAGTGTCATTTACATTTCTGGAGGTAGTTTTCTGGACTGAATGTTTTAGAAGCCTGCACTTGCCTAATGCAGTTCAACATCTGAACAACAGAAATGACTGGGTTTTAAAGTAACTGTAACTACTCAGGAAGGGAAACAAACAAACAAACAAACAAACAAAAAAACCACAA
Organism: Buteo buteo; assembly: GCF_964188355.1. Lineage (NCBI taxonomy): Eukaryota > Metazoa > Chordata > Aves > Accipitriformes > Accipitridae > Buteo > Buteo buteo. Next base: position 22,450,763 of record NC_134177.1, read on the forward strand.
AACCCTATGTATCAAATGGATACCTTTGTTCAATGTGCATGAGTGTTTAAGAAAGCAAACTTGAGGCTGGCTAAGGGATGGTAGCGATATGTACAGTAAAAATATTGCAAATTGCATTAGTTACCATTAACTTTTACTGTGGAACACTCAGTTACATTCTGATTACGCTACAGAATAAACAGAAATAAAAGTATTGCAAAGACAGTGATGGGCACAACCACAGATAAGAACAGGTTTCTAAAGAAAGATCAAAACAACTGGAGCTACCCACATGCATCCCTCCAGGTAGGGTGTTCCCTACCACATTGCCAGGCAAAAGCTGTAGGAAGGCCCATGGGGTGGGAATCACTTCTCCATGGGCATTCTACCAGCTCAGAGTCACCACATACACAGCAAAACAGCCACTTAGCCACATCCTTGTGGACTTCTGAGAGTCACAGCATAGAGCTGGAAAGCTTAAACTCAAACAGGGAGCAAACAAATGCACGCTGAAAGAAATGGAGAAATAATTAATAAACCTTCTGAGAGACAAAGGGGGACTGATAGAGGTTTTTTGCAGTCCACAAAACAACTGAAGTGAGTTAAACTAAGCATAGAAGCAAGGACCTACCTTCCACCACCATGGCAGAAGTGGGAAGGGGCGGAGACTGGCAAACATGGCTGTTTAAATAAACTCCTTTATTTCCATCCTGGCTGACTTGGACATTATGAATTTTGTTTATTTAAAAAGTTAAGTATCCTAGCTTATGTTGTAATAGAACTTGTTTGTTTGTAGTTAGCTTAAAGCCTTTGTTTTTCTTTGGGAAAAGGAGATTATAAGAGAAGGTCCTGGCATGTTTCTCTCAAAGCTTTTGCCAACTTGGGGACTTGTCATTTCCCTTTACAACAGCAACAGATGTCTGAAAACCCAATCCATAAGGTCTATGGCATTTCATTTTTTGCACATATTCGATAATTGATGTTTCATTAAAAATGTTCTTTTGTGCTTTATTTCATGGCAGAGGCTAAAGGGGGGACACTTTCCTAGAATTGTATTTGAAAACCAGTCTCAGATTTCTATTGCTGCATGTGACAGATAGAATAATGGAGATGAAAGGAGGCCATGGAAATTTCGACTAATAAGGAGAACATGAAACGTAGCTAGCCTTTGGAAATACCTTAAAGCAGCAAGTCTATGTATTACCATATGTTCTTTCCTAGTTACACATACAGTTTTTATCTAGGATTTACCACTGCATTACCTAAGCATTTCAAATACATCATTTCCACAGCATTTTTTGGGGCACACCTCACTTTATTTGTCCATGCACACCTTGGACATGGAAGTGTTCTAGAAACAGAGTTTGGCCAGTGTTTCCGAAGAGAAGTCCACAACTGTTCCATTGTTCCCACTGGAACACCATCAGGGCGCTGCAGAGCATTTCTTACAACACCTCTCTCCAAGAAACGCAGGTACTTGCTTTGGGACACATGGCAAATACAAAGCAATGCTAGAAATAAAACTCCAACAGATTTAATTAGAGGCTGATGTTTTAACTCCTCTTTTTCCTACCATCTACCCTGACCAGTGGCTGAAATCAGGCATTGACAAAAGGATCTTGAAACTGGTTCCAGGGGGCAATTAACAAACTATCACACTGCTATCTCTCTGCATGGCTAAGCAGGCATATCAGCAATGTAAATCTATCCAGATCTCAGGCTCTCTTGTTTATCAAACAATTTGTTTGAAGGTACTCAAATCACCTTGGGAAGAAGGCATGTTTAAAAAAAAAAAAAAAAAAAAGCAGCATGGGTATTTTCTGAGAGCTGCATCTTCTGTGGATGATCAAAAGAATTTGGTCTCTTACAAATTGTCAATACAGCATTTTAAAATAAATGCTTATGTTATTTAATTCATATATTAGGCTAAACCTGCTGGACTGGGATCCTAAATTTTAACCTGAAGTGGTACACATACTGTTCACTGTATTTCTGACGTCTCATTTTCAGTGCTTGTTAACAAACTCATTTTTTTGTTCTCTCTGAAAATCAGACCTCTCAAAAGTGCCAAAACATCTTGGCAAGCCAATATCTTCCATTACTTTCTACACTCTACATCCAAGAACATTAATACTAAATTTCACATTTCTCCTCACACAGGCCACCTCTTACATGACTATTAACATGACAAGTAAAACAAGAAGTAATTTAACAAAGTACACTTCTGAAAAGAAGCAAAGCTTTCATCGGTTTTTCCTCACACTGTTGGTAAAGACTTAATGGAATAGGTATTATTTTCTCTCCAAAATGGGAACTCCTTCAGAAGAATCAGCAAAAACATGGACTGTTTGAGGGGAACAAGTAGTTTCTCACTCTATTGCTTTACTCTTCTAATTTACTTCCAGAATCCATCTCACAGTGACTGTTCTTCTAGGCTACCAAAAGGTGCATTTCACCTCTGTCACATACTTCTTTTATTTCTGAAAGAGATCACTGTATGTCCACCCTGTACTGCCATAATTAGACATGAATTTTCACATCTGGACACCTGTGCTGTAACATCAAATCCTTCCCACACCAGCTGAGAATACAGAGCCAAAATCATACAAAAATACTAAGCATGCAGACAGTGACAGAGAACAGTCACCATGTGGGTATAATACAACACCAGCTGATCTCTATGAACTTTTTTTTTTCATTTGTTCTGTTGCAAAACTTGTATTTTTGTCACTCAACTTCCTTTACAGACATGGGGACTGCATGTCAGTTGTACTGAATTTCCAGCTGCCACAGCTCAACCGAGTGCTGTTGCATGTCAGAGTTTAGAATTAAACATGCAGAACGCAGAGAACAGTTACAATACGTCGCCTATGATGAGAATGAAAACATAAATAAGGACATTAAAAAGGCCACGTTTAAAATAAAAATAGCAGTCACCACTATAGAGACTGTATGAGGCAAAATGAGAACTACATTTCAGCAAAACTGCACACACTCCTGTAGCCAGACAAGAAAAAACTTCTCCTTTGCTCAGTGGGATATTAAAGTTTATAGCTGTGCTTCTTATTTTTAGATAGTTCTTTGAATGCATAGTTTCTGGCTTCCTTAATTTCTTTTGTATGTAATATGTTTTGATTTTTTTCTTTTTCTTTCTTTTTTTTTCTTTTTAAAAAAAGAGCTGAACAGCTGTAAATCAGTCCAGGCTGTGGAGGTCTTAAAAAATGTAACAGTTAAAACTGCAACATTCATAAATACTTTTATTATCCTTTCTAGGCTTGTGGAATGTCTTGACATTCATGTCTCTAACTTGGCACAATAACCAGCATAATTCTGGACGTGAGCAAGCACACTAACACCATCTCATTTCAAGCTGCTTAAGCAAGTAGAAGAGGCTATGCATGCTCCTTATGTGCAGCAAGCATTGTTAGTGCTATAAAGTGTGTGTGACATAAAGCAGTAAAGGAATCTCATATTCATTTTTCACAGAGAAGAATCACAACTGTTAAAGACTGATTCATGTTGCTGACAGACACATATTACACACCTACATGCAATCTGGTTGCTACTTCCAAAGAGTACAGGCATGCTGGGGAATCTTGCTGAGTGAGTGCTAACAAACCTCTGGAAGACACATCATCACAGTTCTCATAATGAGTTGGCTGATGATCTTTGAGTTCCACCAACCAAAGAAATTAAAATGAGTCCAAGTACACAAGCTGTGGTCCATATCCAAAGAGCCAAGCGGCAGGGGCGGGGGAGCATAGTGGGTCTGTTTTAGCTGTGAATGAAGATCTGAATCATTGTAATACACAAGATTTGCAAGTAATTCTCAGAAAACTAGCACTAAACCCCCCTTTGGAAATTTCAGTGAACGCAGCCAAGTGTTCATTTTCCTCAAATGCCATCTTTTCCATTGGACACATGTAAGCATAGGAATGTGTTTGATACCACAGCAAGGTGAGACTCTCAGCCATGCATTCTATTAAATGTTAAGTTTCAGATGTAAAACAGGCTCATGCCACAAAACCACATCTTATTCTAATCCTTATTTTAGGTTAGACAATTACCGTTTTATTGCTTCTAAACTAAACATCTCCCTAGTTTTCAATCAAGTTAATTTGGTTCAAATGAATGGTCTGCAGTTGTGGGAAATTTCTGAAAGAATTAGTGGTTTTTTTGTAAGAATCTCAGCAGAAACATTCTGCATGTGGTCCTCTGAGATGGTCACACAGCAAAGGCTGGGGAAAAAAAAAACAACCCACAACAGAAAAGTCCATGAGGAGCTATGCTCATGCTCACACATGATGCAAGGTGTGTTGGCTATTTCAAGACACAGGGAGGGCAAGGATCAGGTCTAGCAGAGCTAGAATTAGCTGAAGAAAAACCCAAACACAAAATACAACATTTGGTGAAACAACTGAAACACAGTTGCCAAGTACACAATGTAGAAATTGAACATGACACATACACTGCCATCAGCTATCCCTTTAAATCAAACGAACTGAAGATCCGAGTCTGGATTTGATTGCACCCACAATTCATGAGCCAAGTCAGTGCTAGTGCTTTGATTCAGTTCTAGTAATACAAATTTAAGTTACTTCCATGACATCTGAGCACGAAAGAAGTTTTGAGATTATCTGTTCTTAAGAGGTGACTCAATCAAGTACAGAACACTTCCCTGATTTAGAACTTATGCAGATTGCTCCAAAATTAACATTTACTACTGCAAAAACTAATTGCAAATGTCACTGAGGAGGCATGACACTTCTAACTATACTGAGAATGCTTTTGCTATATAATATCAATTACATTAAAGCTCCTATGACACAAATGGTGTTAGTACCTATAAGACATTCTATAAAAGAATGATATAGAATCGGGAAAAAAAAATCAGATTACAGTTCCCAGTTTTTGCTGCATTTGTAATTCATGCCAAACATGTTCACTGTCAAGCTATCATTTTATATTAGAAGTTAATTTTCCTGCTATCGATCCTCTCTCTACTTATTCTTTTTCTCATTCTTCAGCTGCCAGAATTTTGGAAGAGCAATAACAACCGAAACTGTAACAAAGAACTTGAAGTCCCAAATAAATTTTGCACACATTCATTCCATAACCATCAGCTAGGCTGATTTCTACAGCCTCATGCAAATTTTCATTAAAGCTGCCATGCATTTGAATAATGAGTCACTGTTTAAACAGAAAAGAGTAAAAAAGGCATCTTGCTTTCATGTTGAAGAGGAAGCTAAAATCAAATAAAGGTACTTCACAGTGTAGGTGTGTATAATATAGTAGTTGCTATACAGAACACACCTTGTTTCTGAAAACAAAATCAGACAAGGACAGAAATATAGCCCACAAACCAGGTGTTAGATTTCAGTAAGGAATTAATGAAATACACCATATAGCATAGATTGTTACATAAACAGAAAAGAGGTGTGATAGGTACAATTGCCCCCAATGCATTCAAGCTATGTTCTATGCTTATTAACAGGTCTCGTCAGTACGGATATTCCTGAAAGTTAAGTGAAAGAGCTATACACATAGTCTTTCCATCAACCTTCTCAAACCCGTAATTCTTTCACTAAGATTTACTGTCTTTGCACTTCTCTGAGCTGTTTTTGGCTGGGAGATACCATGGGAAAATGTAAACCAAAGTAGGTGTAAGCCCTGAGCAAGATCCTTCTGGCCCGCAGTGATGGGATACCCTCTTCTGGAGAAACAGACACACTTTCCCTGCTATATCAGTTTAAGAATAGGAAACATGTGATATTCCTAGGGTCTGGCGCCAAACAGCCACAACAAATCTTGATACGATGACAATAACTAGGAATGTTTCCCCTTGATATACAGAAGATTCTTCCCAAAACTGGCAAAGATACTGTTAGTTACAGTAGTCTTCAGAAAAATCACTCATTCACATTTAAACAATTAACAGTGTTAGGCTATATTAGAATCACAGTAGAAGAGAAGAATCTCTAGATGAAATCAGTCATGATGTGAATTGACTCTAATTCAGATCTTCCACAAGAGGGATCACATTGGTTGACCAACTCCCTACATTTCAAAATATGTCACTTTGAACCTGGCAGCATATCACCTTTCAGGTGGCTAGCACCTAAAGTTAAAAATTAAAATAGCTCAGACTGAAACACAGGGTCATTTTGTCTGGCTACAAGCCCAAGTCCTAGACATTGCCTCTTTCCACTTCTTTAGGATGACATGGTTTCATATCTTTATGGATTATGGTAATTCTCACTGATCCATTCATATTTGCTTAGAATGCCAACTGCAAAATTTATAAAAGTTAAGGCTGTGAAACATCTTAAAGGGATGCCTGCAAAAGGCAACCTGAAATTAAAAATCAGTATGCCACTGCCTGTGCATGCATGGCCTTTTAAAAGAAGGTGAATAGAGCAGGGATTTGTGGTGCCAGTAACCAGGACTAAGCATGACAGAACGCAAGTTCCTGACTGATTGTAGCCTTCAAAAATGAAAGAACTCTACAAGTACAGGGCTCCCAGATGAGCAGCCTGGCCTCCAACACAGCATGTTTCCATTGGCAGCGATATCTTATATGATACTGTGGAACGAACACCTAGGGGATTCCATTTTTACATGCTGGGGTGGCTGGCTGCTATGCTGCATACATAAAGAGGGACAGCTCTCTCAGTGAAGTTTCTGACTTGGACACTGCTGATTTGTATCTTAATTAGATGCAACAATGAATGGGAGGATGAAGACAAGAAGTCACATCTCAGTGTGGTCACTGATGTGAATTTTGAATTTCATTTGACATTGGTAACTTATTTCTCTCATTTGGAGAGCTTCTAACCACAGCCTCCTGTGCTATGACAAGTTTTTAATAAAATACAAATGATCAAACTCCAGGCACCTCTCAGTTTGCAGCCCAATTTAGAAATAGTCAGCAGCAGAACAGAGCAGTAGCACACCGTTCAGGCTATGTCTGATCAAAGGGGAATTATTCCTCACAGGTTAAGGAGCGGTCAGTCACTGTCTGATCAAAGGGGAATTATTCCTCACAGGTTAAGGAGCGGTCAGTCACTGTTTACCTCAAGGCAGGAATGAATAGCAAGGGTAAGGCATTGCAGCCCCTAGGAAGTCCTTGCAGCCCTTAGGAAGTCAGCAGAGAAAACTTCTAATACGCATTAAGCACAAAGGTTCTCGGTCCCCAAGGCAAACTAGAAAATATTCCCTCCCTCAAGTTACTTGAACACTAAATCATTACCTGCAAGCTGAAACTGTCATTTCACACTGAGCAGCATCTTACAGTGTCAGGAGTTCTGCTCAAATCATTTACTCTCCCCCTCTCCAGCCCAACACACACAGTGGTTTCTTACACAAGCATTAACAGAATACTGAATTACTTTAAGGAAGGAGTGAGATTTACATTAATATATAACATACATTAAAGTCCTGATTAAATTCAGCAGCTGCCTTCCAGTCACTTCAAACAGTTCTACATTCAATTACATTTGGGGGTTTAATTAAAAAAAAATAATAAACTTCTCAGCATTTTCTTGTGTACGTGCTAGCCTAAGAATGAGTGGCTTGGTCTATAAACTGTAAAATTGAAGCTTAATGATATGATAGCTCTGGTGCAAGAATCAGAGAGGCAAGATGCAAATTAAATACAACCACTCCAAAGATACTCCTGTACTGTAGACTTCATAGCATCAAGCTGGCACTAGGGGAAATAGCTGAGGTTCTGGTGAGGATCAGACAGCCAAGACTTTTTTCTTTTACTGTCTAGTCAAAGCACTTTGTCCAGTTCATTTTGGCAAAAGGGTCATCTCTCAGAGTATACACACTGGCGTTAGGGCAGTGGGATCTAATCTCATCTGACAGTCTCATGACTAAAAATACAAATACTTGTATTTAAAAAGGCAATCATAAGTAGGGAACTCAAATTATCATTCTTAGCATCATGCAGGTGGGATTAATGGAGAAGAACCAACAGAGTAAACCATTATCAGTCCAGGGAAAGAGAAAATTTTTTCAGTTACACGCAAGAATTTAATGCAGTCTGTAATGTTTCACACATCCAGTTTAAAGCCAAAACTCAGGCTATAGATGTTCTAAGTCCTATGCATTGTTTTGTTAGGAGTAGTGTTCAATTTGTAAATCCCTATCCACAGAACAGTGAACACTTACTTAAAAAGAAAGAAATGCAAATCTCTTAACTATGCTGCACCATAAATTACTAACCGGCTCCTTGAAGAAAAATCCTCAAAAAAACCTGTAATAATCTGGTAAAGCCAAACAGTCTTTCGGCAATCCACCATGCAGATCAGCCCTCTTACACCATGACTTACAGAATGATAGATACTGGGTAATGCCTGCATTTACAAAAATACTAATGAGACATGGCACAGGCTTGACATCACCCAACTGCAGATTACCTCTTTTTTCACTGCCTTTTCTCAAAATAGAGGATTAAAGCCTTTCTATTCAACATAATTGTGCAATGGAAGCACATTCTTTCAGAGCTTATGCACACCTGATCAGCACACAGAACTCAGCAATTGTTTCTAAATGAGTAGCACAGGTTCTCTGTTCAATCAGTAAGACCTTTTTGCTGATGTACTTTTACAAGGAGACTCAACCTAAGTTCCAGGACACTAGATTGACGTATGTTTATACACAATTCAGCATAAAAATTTAGCATCCCAAAAAAGTTAACCCATCAACCAGGTTGATAAAAAAGTCTCTCTTCAAATAGTATCTCATTTCTGCTGTGAATTTTATCCTGAGGAATCCTGAAGGGTCTTTGAAAAATGCAACAAAGCACTTTATAAATTATATACATTATATTATCATTTACCTCTCAGATGAACCTGAGACACTGTTTGACACTGAGTAGCATAGCTGCACAGCAGGCTACAGCTTGAAGCAGAACAGCTTTTTACACTAAAACTGCAGGTGGAGTTCAGAGCCAATGTAATTAAAGGGTCCGGAATTTCATCAGAACACTAAGGTTAAAATTCCTTTCACTACTTCTTGTAAAAGACTGTCAAACTTGAATTAATAAAAAGGTTTCCCTCTAGCCACTCTTATTTTGAACTGACATTTCTTCACTCAACTGGCAATTTCAGTGGTCAGAAAAATCACAGAGGAATCTTATTCTCAGTTAGAGCTTCCCGACAGACATTGCATGTTGAAATGAGTTCAGGATTTTCAATTGGGGTGTAGGTGAGCCTTTTCAAAGTTTGGTTCACAGCTGTGAAGGGGCCATGCTCATTTGCCTATACTGTTAGCATCCATCAGGTGGATGGTATATATCATTTTTTAATGCAAATACCATGTTAATGCTTCTAGCAAGATTCATTTGAAATTGCTTCTTCTCTTGACACCAAGAAAGCAGACTACCATGTCAAAAAAATAATTTGGAACTTACCCACCTGCTCTCCCTACAGACACTCTTCAGAGCAGATCAGCTATCTGAGACTACAAGCATGAATCTGGAAATGCTTAGTTGCACTACGTTTATGGACAAATGTCTATTGATGGAGAACGAATTTTAAAAAGTAGGTTCAGGATTTAAGAAGCCTGGTGTCTGTGCATTTTTATCTCATTTCTGATCAACTTCAGTGTCTGCAGAATATGCTTTAAATTTCCCTACAGGTGGAGCAACTGGAGGACCTCTTTCCTCTACCTGATCATATATTGTCACAAAATCTGTAGAACTTGGCAACTTCTACATTCCTGTCAAATGTTGTTGAAATCAGCCCAGGTTCAAAAGTTACCGAGGGCAGACCTCTCCCCAAACCAATGCCAGGCGAGATTACAAAAAAACTCACTTCTTTACCCTACCTACCTTGCATATCAGGGTAATAGCAACATATTGGCATTCCGTCAGACTGAGAAAACCTCTTCAACAGAAAGACAGCTACTAAAAGTGTTTTATAAGAGGCACCTAAATCTCCTCTACTGGCAAAAGTCATCTGTTCCTAACATCTCAAGAAGGTAATGACCAGCATCTTTGCCTAGCTTTGTGCTGATAAACTATACACCTCCCAGTAGTTTTAATAGGAACTGAATTGATAAACGCTGTAACAGCTTGAAAATTTAGATCAATGTTTAACAGGACAGACTGTAATCTCCTCTTGCAAGGAAGTGTTTTCATGACAAAAACTACTTTCCCTACAGGGAACACTGCTGAAAAATCACATAAAGAAATTTCAAAAATTCTTATTTAGGAGAGCCTGAGGAAAGAGAACAGTACACGCAGAGCAAAGTGTACCATTCAAGCCCAATTCTGACTTGACAGATTTGAGAGCTGGAGGTAAAGCTTTTTCCCCCATGTACTTATTTATGAGAATGCCCTATAAAAATCTGCATTTATATGCAGACACACAAACCAATGCACATGAACTCACAGGCACCGTTTGGATTCTGGAAAAGCCAAACTTTGTAACAAGTTTAAATAAGAAGTTTAAAAATTTCTAAAAATAGTGGATCGGAGATACAATAAGCCCTTCTAAACTCTGTGTATGGAAAAGAAGCCCCCATACACATGCCAATATTTTGAAGTTGCCTGAGCTGTCACTGATTTAACAGAACAGTATTTCAACTTCTTTAGAAAGAGAGAAAATGGAGGGGGAAATGGAAGTAATGAAAGGTAGTAGGTTAAGATGATATAGATTTTTCCCTGAGGAGGTTTTTGGCAGGAACCCAGGAACAAAATCTGTATTTGCACACTCCGAGGGGAACTGAGAGGAAAACCCAGCCCTGCCAAATTCTGTCTCTTCATTTTGATGGATAAGTCATCATACAGCTAGCTGTACATGACTTGAAGACTTTGAAGAAGTGTACAACTTCCAAATATGTGAATTCTTGAGTAGTTTGCCAGGAGACTACCATGAATACATGCCAGCAGTATTTTATGTGGTGGACATTAGGAACATATTTCAATAGAATCAGAGAAAAATAAAGAATGAAATACACTTGGAAGTCACCTGTTCATCTCCAGTTGCAAAACAAAAATCAACAAATGCTCCCAGGGAGATGTTTGTATCTCCTGTTCCTAAAGACACTGAAGGCCTGTGACTTCAGTCTCCCTCCTACCAGTTCATTTCACCATTCCACTAGGCTTACTCCTGCAATTTTTTTTTCTTAAATGTCCAACTTCAGTCTTTTTTTTACTACAATTACTTCTTGTCCTAACCATAAGGAAGAAGAGATTATTTCCTTCCTTTTCATAGTAATCATATTTGCATTTGATTAAACTCTCAGTTTTCTCTTCTGGAGTCTCTCTCACTCTAGGTTGTTCAACCATATTTTTGAGCTTTCTCATTGTTCTAGAGTTTCTGTGTCCAAAAGTGAACATGCTACTTGAGGTAAGTCCTTCACCAGCACTGAGAAAGTGGAAGGATTACTCCATGCATTTTGTAGGCCATTCTACTACTTTAGTGTACCATCCTTTCTCCCTTTGACTCTCCCTCATGCAGTCCACAGACAGTAACATCACTTGGCTCTGGTTCTCTTTCTCTCACACAACTCTCAGGGTCCTCAAGAACACACCCCATCCCCACTCTGCTGAAGACCCTCCTTCTTCCCAAACTGTCCTTCCTTGTCAATTTTATTGCCAAGTATTTGTATTTGTCTTGATTAGTATCATCTGCAGAGTATTTAAAGTTATCCTTAGAGTTTTTTTTAATAACTATGAGAGAAATCTTCAAAGATTGCACCAGTTAGTTGAACACCATTTCATACTGATAAAATAATATTTAAATGCGCTCAACAGCTTCAAGAGGGAAGAGGAATTGTGACTGTTTCAATGATAAATTGAAAGCTTAAGAGGAGAATGAAACTACAGCCATGTTTCATCCTATCCATATTCATTATTTAAAAGCACATAAGACTGAGAAAACATGACCTGGATTCTGTACTGATGAAGCAGAATGTCATTTTTAAAAGAAACTAAAGCAACACTACATCTCCATGTCCTGGTTTCAGCTGGGATAGTTAATTGTGTTCCCAGTAGCTGGTACAGTGCTATGTTTTGAGTTCAGTATGCAAAGAATGTTGATAACACTGATGTTTTCAGTTGTTGCCAAGTAGTGTTTAGTCTCAAGTCAAGGATTTTTCAGCTTCTCAAGCCCAGCCAGCGAGAAAGCTGGAGGGGCACAAGAAGTTGGCACAGGACACAGCCAGGGCACCTGACCCAAACTGGCCAAAGGGGTATTCCATACCATGGGACGTCACATCTAGTGTAGAAACTGAGGGGAGTGAGGGCAGGGGGATCGCCGCTCGGGGACTAACTGGGTGTCAATTGGCAGGTGGTGAGCAATTGCACTGTGCATCATTTGTATATTCCAATCCTTTTATTATTGCTGCTGTCATTTTATTAGTGTTATCATTATCATTATTAGTTTCTTCTTTTCTGTTCTATTAAACCGCTCTTATCTGAACCCACAAGTTTTACTTCTTTTCCCGATTTTCTCCTCCATCCCACTGGGGGGGGGGGGGGGGGAGTGAGTGAGCAGCTGCGTGGTGCTTAGCTGCTGGCTGGGGTTAAACCACAACACTCCTATTCCAGAGCAGTAAGTAAATTGCTTAGAGAGAGTTAGAAGTACTCACAGTGAACCATTTATTAATCCATCAACTTTCCATCCACAAATTAACCACAATCCAATGTCATATTTTAATTTCAAGTGCAACATCCAGAAGTATTCAAAGGGATTCCATGACATATTTCAATTTTGAGCTTTCATGCAAACTGTTCCCTGCTCCTGTTGTTTCCAGTTCTTAGTATTTCACTTTCTGTAGCTTTCTCATTTCATTCACATGTTATTGATATTTCTGGTCCCTGATCAGACAGGTTCCAAGCCTTCCATACAACTATGAAAATACCTTCATGACAGCCGAAGTTGGATGTAAGTCTATACCCATATTTATAGGGAAATAGACATTTGTGCAAAAGCTGGTAACTTTGTCAAAGTGTTCCAGTGCTGGTTTACTCCCTCTATGGATACAGCATAAATACCCTCAGGCAATAAAAAAATAATTTGAAGTTGGAGTACAACATCAGCACAGGACAGGAACTCAGCCTGCATCCAGATTTTCTGGATGAAGCAAAAGGCTGTTTGGGGTGGCATTCAAGCTACTTGGAGGAAATACCTTCTGGGGATTTGCTGTTAGGGAGAGGAGATTCTCTCTCTCTCCAGATAAATCCCTGGTTTGCACATTTCCATCACAAATTATTGCTGCTAAGATTTTGCTCGCACAGCAAGTGAGCAAAGACAAATACACAGGACTGCAAATACAACTGAAAGGAGCATGCATCTTAGTCCGTCATCCACTTACACAATCACATTCCACAATTTCTTTACTGCCACAACTTAAATGCTAGCAATTTTTTAATGTGCTCTATTAATGTCCCACAAACAGGTTTTGTTTACCTGGCGTGCAAGCCAATAACACCCAGAGTCGAGATATTTTCAAACTAATTTCATTGATGCGCATGAACAGGTGCCTGTCTCAAGACAGCACGCCCTTGTCTCAAAAATCCTCATAATTATACACTTAAACACATATTCATTGTTGTTTTCCTGAATGATTGGTTCTTTCTTCTTTGTCCCTCATGTAAATTAGTGCACAGACCCTGTCTTCTTCCTTCATTGTGTTCTTTTGAGTAGGTGGTCTCATTTGAGTAGGTGGTCAATGAGTTGGTGGTCGTGATCTTCCCCTGTAGGAATTACCTTTTACCTACTTCTTCCCTGATCTTGGTAGTTTCAAGTGGCTCTTCAAGGTTTATTGACCAGATCACAATCCATTACCTTTTCTGACATAAACATAAAGCCCCATTGTCTAGTAGTTAGTTCCTAAGCCCTAAATCATGTCTAGTCACTGTTCCCCTATTTTAAATATTAACCGATGGGGGCTGTACACAGAACTTCAGCAGCTCTGTTACCGAAATCCGTAATAAAATTCCTTAACACCAATGTGAAGTTAAGAAGCAGGCACTTCGTTTATTGCAGCGCTGGGGACACGGGGGATCGCTCCTCCAAAGGTGTGTCCAACTTAATATCAAAATCCATCAGTTTTTATAGACTTTTTCTGTCAGGTCATTGTTACATAAGCTCTTTACATAGAAATGCGTACTATGCTTGCTCTTAAATTTAACCTTTATAACGATTGGTCCTTTGATTATATAACCTTATCAATATTCTTATTTAAAAACAATCATCATTGGTCAATTTCACTTAGCTCTACTGATTGAAATTTTCGATACTCAAATCGAGATGGGACGGGTAAGGGGTTTCCAAGCAGCATAACTGGTGTCCATCAATGTTTCCGTAGTTTCTTGAAGCAAATCATAGAAAAAAACAGTAACTTCCTGGTGAGGTTTCTATGGTTAGCTGTTTCAACATCAACAACATTAAGGTTCCTATAGTCACACATAACACGGTTCCTAAAGCTTCTACGGCTACATTTCAAACTTAACTATACATTATGCTTCACAATTTTACTCCTTAATCAAACCTAACTCTTCTATGGAATTAAACTTTGATTTCTTTATCAGACTATTTGCAACAGCTCCCTGGTTATTTCAATCATATTATACATATTAATTGATAACATTATGACATTATTTTACTATCATTTTCACACCTAAAAATTAAACCCTGGCTGCCCTTAGCTTTTTTACTGATTATGGTTTTTGGCAAAGCCGTGTCAATCTCTGCAGTGGTACTCAAAGTCCTGTGCCAACCTCAGAGAGATGCTCTGTCACGTTTTCCTCGTCACGACAATCTAGGAGAAACTACGCATCACCAGGGACTCGCCCTGGGGAGAAAACGGACCAACACAGATACTGTGGATTAAGCGATTTCTCCGTTTAATTGCTGCGTAACACTCGGTTATATACCATAACCATGCACAAGCCATCTACTGATTGGTTAACATGTGCTGTTCACGCGCCTAAAGCAACAGTTTGATTGGATAAGGTCTTCTGATCACGCGAATGATTCCTCCTGTCTGTGTCTTGCCTGGTGTCCTGTTTTCCATCACGTAGGCCTGACTTTGTTTTACTTTTTGTGCTTGCTTCATCAAATTTGTAGCAACAGTTGACCTTCGCAGCATTCTTGAAGCCTGCTGCTTGCAGAGGCCTCTGGCTCACAGATTGAACAGTCCCATTGTGTCTGGCTTGTTCACTATGTGTCTATTTTTCTAATTATCCCACAATGCTCAAAGCCCTAGAGGAGAGGTGGGAGCAGACCAGGGGGGTCTCGCAGCCCATCTTCGCCCATGGCGGCTGGCAGCAGCGCTGGGGCTGGCACGGGCGGGCACAGCGAGGACTCGGAGGTCTGCCCAGGCCCAGCTCCCGCTTCGCGCTCTCGCATTTTTGCAACAACTTCCCACGTTCCCCGTACCTTCGCCTTTCGGGTTACCATCATCCTATCATTATATGCCCGCACCACAACCACAGCAGGAGGAAGAACTCGCATTTTGTCCTCACGTTCACTCTCTCCACACGTTCTCCAGAGGCAGTCACCGCCGTCTTCTGCCGGAGGGAGCTCCCGGACCGGGGCACGGGCGGCCGGCGCCGGTCACCAGGGGGAGGCGCGGGCCCGCCTCGCCCGCCTGAGGAGGGGGCTGCCGCCTGCCTCCTCCCCCGTTTCGCCTCAGGACTTTCAAGCCGGCAGCTGCAGGGCCAGAGGTACCGGCCGGGAGAGGTGGTGACCGCGGCGGGGCCGGGTGGGCCCCTGCACTCGAACGGCCTCTTCCCTGCCCGGCCCCGGCGGCCCCCCCAAAAAACCATTCCCCTCACAGCGCTGTCGGTAAACTCTCCCGTCAGGCAAAAATCCTGCTCCCCCTGCCAGCAGAGGGGCGCGGGGCAAAGCCTCGCAGCCGAACAGCTCTGGGGCTGCCTTTGCCCCAGAACGGGAAACCGCAGAAAGGAAAACGGCAGTTTTAAAGGAGAGAAGCAGCCAACGGACGCTGCAATTACAAGGTCCGTAGGTAGGCAGTTTTCAAGCGCCCACACAGGCATCAGAGAACGACAAATGAAAAGGAGAACAGCTACGAAAATAAGCAGGAGCAGTAAGCTGTGTCCGCAGCAGGAGCGTGGCAGTGACACAGCTGACAATGCAGGGCTAGATCCCCAGCAGCTGCTGCAAACCACACCACCGCTGGCTACACCAGAGGGTCAGACCCGTGGCATGGAAAGAAAACTGCCCTGCAGAGGAGCTATCAAGGACAGAGAAAGGCTGTTTCCCCTCCTGCCACGTGCTTCCCGCGTCTGCAGCAATTTTTCCTCCTAGCCGGCTGCTGGCCCAACAGACAGAAGCTAAGGTCTGCATCCCGATGGAGCGCCTTACAAAAATTAACGATAGCGAGCAGTCAGTTCTTCATGAAAAGGCAAGATTCAGTCAAATCCTGTGGTTTCACGTGGATATCAGGACACACAGATACTGCCGTGACAATTAACTCCCATTCTATGCCAGTCAGAATAAGCGCTGTCAGAAGTAGCACAGATGCGCAGCAAGTCCTTAGAGTTAATGAGACCCTGTCTTATCTCTATGTGTTTAAGCTGGCTGCCTTCCTCCTTACAACCACCACTTCAGAGCATGACTGCGTGGTTCCATTCCCCCATTAAAAGCAAAAATACTTTTATCACTCTTCTGCAGGCTGATGCATTTCAGTGGTGTTTCTTACCAAAAACCCAATTACCACATCACAGACTGAAGAAGTTAATAATTAACAGGTAAAACTTTACATAAACCTACTTAACTGTGGGTTCACGTCTAAAGGGTTAGGAAGACAGCTGAGAGCACAGTAATTACTGACAAGTGTCATCTTATTCCAGCTCTATTACATAGTAATGGACATCATTTAAACCCCCGTGGAAGAGGTTTAAGCAAAAAGATACCTCTCTGGCACTTGAGATAGGAATAAGAACACACTGAAGACATTATTGTTGCCCACTGGACAGCTAGTCATGTCAGTAGCCATTCATTATCCTTCTGATGCTTGAACTATGCATGTATGAATGTAGCAGAACAGCACTACAGCCTGTTACTCACAAAGCTTTTTGTTGTATTTTAAATGAAAGAGGCACTGAATCGGTCAAAAGCCTGTTATAACTAGCATTATCAAAGGAGAACATTAAGTATGTGACCAGTTCAAAAAGGAGAATGAAATTAGCAACCAGTGGGCCAATACCAGTTCATCGGACACGAGGCTTGGTTCCCTCTCTGTTGCTCACTGCTTTTGGGTGGACAAATTTTTTAAGGAAGAAACAGTTTTATCAGTATTACAGTCATCCCTCTCATCACCTAAACCTGCAGAATCCCTTTTTAGATCATATTGTTTCTGACAGCAAAATTCTTTGGAGCTGCCAAATCCAGCAGCCCTACAGAAGCAAGACTGCTGCAGCTCTGCCTACCCAGGTCCAGCCAGTAGCCAGTCCACCCTGGACCCTTTAATCTTCCAGTTACCTCACACACTCATGCATACATGCCCACACTCACACATACGTGCTACAGATACCCCTGTAACTGGCCTCCAACGTTCATTCTGTCCCATAGCTGGTCCTGGATCCTCAGTCTCCTGGCTAGTATGCTTAAAACAGCTGCCTGTTTGTAGCTGCTCCAGGGAAGATGCATGCAAGAATTTGCAACAGAGGCCACATTTTCTACTTCCGTCATTTATTTTTCTTCTTTTATCTTGCGAGTCCTGTTTTGTAAGGACCTTCAATAGCAACAACTTCAGCTCATAAACTTTTCCTCCCCACATTCTCTAATGACCATTTTTCAATGGCATCTTAAAGACTGACAAACAGATGTATATTTTTTTCCCCTCTACCATAAAGACTATTCTTAGAATGAGATCTGGACTGCTTTACATTTCAAATGTCATCACTCTTTTTTCATCCTTCTTTTTTACTTTCAACAGAAGAAAAACTTTCAATGATTTTTTTTTGTCAGGGGATCGATCCTAAAGTAATAGCTTAAGAGTAGTTCTAAATCACTTTTGAAAATGGCTGTCCAGGACTTTTGGAAACAAAGGGCTTAATGGTATTTGTTTTCAGTTTGAAGGAACTTTGCAAGGTTCAGAGCCTGTCATATCTCAACTACTTGAATAATGACATAGTACACACATGTGGCATAGCTCCTTTCATGTAGAAAAGAGGAAGAAACTAAACCACAAGGCAAGCAAACTACTCAAGACCAAACCAGCAAACTGACAGGGAATAAATACTCTGCTTTATAGTTCCATATACTATAGGCTTTACTAACTTCAGAAATTGCTCTGCTGAAAGGAGTAGGACTGAATTTGGTCCAGAGGATAGCAAAGCTATAGTGACCTGGAGAATATACCTGTGTTCAGGTATGTTCTGTGTGAACAACTTGCTTCAAAATAACCATCACAGTTGTCATCATTATTCCTACTTCATCCCACAAGGTTTCGAGCATCTTCTATAAATAAACAACCACTTAAATCATGGAGAAGGAGTCCTCTTTTTCAGACTGCAGGATGAAATCCATCTACAACTTACCTGGTTTTAACTCTACTTTTCCACAGTGTTGCAATTTCAGAGCAAAGGTGTATTTTTCCCCAGTTTAATTCACACAAATCCATTTTTGTACAACGGAAAAACCGCCACGAGAGGGCATCCTACTTCTTTCTTTCTTCAAATCTCTTGCTCTCAGACAGCATTTTCCAAGAGAACCTTCTTTCTGTACTACTTTGCACCCGAGTATTTTGCATTTAGATGCCTTCTCAGCCACTCCCAAATATAAAAGTAGAATATGACAGCTAAAACCAAGCCATTTGGCATTCATAACGTTCAAGAAGCATTTAAAACTAAAGCTATTATACCTATCAGAAGTGAAACAAAAGCGGGGGCAGGGGGGAGAGACTGCACCTCAGCACTGCACTTAAAAAATAAGCTGAATTTTATGAGGAAACATTTCACTCACACCACAAGTACTCAACATGTTAAAACATCAGTTTCTAAATACTGTGTTTAGCACACAAACAAAACATCCCACTCCTACATCAATTTCAAAGCAACAAGATCTCAGCATTCCTTAAAGCAGAAGCTTTTATTTCTGCTCTATCATTTGATTAAATGTGCAACTGGACAAGTCAATTTTTCCCAGTTGGTAGGTCTAATTCATCAATGCATCACTACAGAAAGGGTATTCATCAATTCCAGGATACATAAATTCCCACCAATTCCTCTTTCCATTGTTCAGGTAGTTAAATTTATTACCTTAGTCGAAGTATGAATCCACACAGTTGCAAATTGTATCATAAATTAGGCCAAACTTTAAAACCTAATAATTAGTCAAGTTTGATAATGCAGTTTGCTTATCATTTTGTCTCCATAGTTAAGTCAGAGGTCTGCGAGAAGGATCTCAGCTCTGCAGCTCTTTCTTTATGCATATGCAGAAGAATAATAAAATTCTTTATAATAATAATTAGCTCTTTTTTACCTTAGAGATTTGGTAATGCCCATCCACTGACCCTCAGACATACAGGTAAGCAGGTGCTAGCAACATGGTAAGTTAGTTCTTGTTCACACTGACTGATACAGGAAAAAAAGGAAAATTATTTATGACATTAGCACAAAAATATGAAAAGACAGGAAAAGATACCTTTTGCTGTAACTGATCCGCATCTTCAGTCATCTAAACAATATGAAGAATCTGACCCTCCCGTACCTTGAAAATTTTGTTCCAGATCGTCCTTAAATTCCCCAATCCAGGTTTCTTACCACTGCCCTGGCCATGGTGGAAGGCCATTTTGGTGGAAACAGCTATTATACTCTTTAACATACCCAGTACAAAGGAGACGGAGCTGCTGGAGAGTCCCCACTGAAGGGCCACAATGATTAAGGGACTGGAGCATCTCTTCTTATGTAAGGGTAGGCTGAGAGAGCTGGCACTGTTCAGCCCAGAGAAGGGAAGGCTCAGAGGGAATCTCATCAATGCATACAAATATCTGAAGGAGGGTATAAATAAGAAGGATCTTTTCAGTGGTGCCCAGTGACAGGACAAGAGGCAGTGGGCACAACCTGAAACACAGGAGGTTCTACCTGAATATAAACTACTTTTTTTGGGGGGACTGTGAGGGTGACTGAGTACGGGCACAGGTTGCCATGGGAGGTTGTGAAGTCTCTAACCTTGGAGATATTCAAAAGCTGTCTGGACAGCAGAGATACTGCAATATTATAAAGGTATTAATTCCTGTTGGTGTTCTGGAGAAATTTCATTAACAGTGAAGTATACATATGTTTAAAGTAAGCAAACCATAAGAATACACCGCAATGATCCGCATTTCCCCTAGAAACAGGAAAAGTTACTTCCCTGCTAATTTTCATGTAATCTTGTCTCTTCCTTCAAAGGAAGGACAAAAGCATGCCGAAAGATCAACGACCGGAAACAGTCAAAATAACGTAGGTGCCTTTTCACTATACTGTGCGTACGTGGCCCTGATTGTACAAACTGTTATAGATTGGATTGTCACGGAGCCGCACACAATCAAATGCAACAGGTGTTAAAGCTCAGATTTATTCTTCAGTAGAAAAGTCAGTTAGAACTCTGGTAACATCTGTAAACCACAGGCTCAATGATGTAAGGGGAATTAGTACTACACAGCCGACTTAAGAATCCTTAAAAGTGATGACTCAAAATGTGCCTATCACTCACCTAAAAGCTGAGGGCTCTCTCCCTTGAGGAGTTACCTCAGGCAGTGCCCTGACCCAAGGGGGAGTCCCCGACTGCAGACCCGCTGCTCCGAGGAAGAGGACTGATTCCCACACGTCCTTCAGCGGGACCCCATTTATACCCTTGTCAAATCTGACCTGTGGGCATTTAATCCCTACTGGCCAAGAAGGTCACCATGTACCTGGCATGTCTCGAACGGTCAATTCAAATTTCAACCTGTGGCCTCTAGCGTTTAGGTTTTTTTTCTCTTCTCCCTGCCTGGAGAATTCTTGTTTCCTGCTGGGGGCAGGGTGGGGGGGAAGTGTACTGCCACATGGATGCCACAAGAAAAACCAACAAAGACAAGACATCAACAGCTATTAAGTGCACTCCTTCTTTCACCTTGTTACATTCCATTATGTCCAAACACCTCTTTTCTTATACGTTTCTCTATGCAAAAGGGTTACATTCAGCCTGCGCTCCTCCATTTATATACTGTATACTTGTTCTTTCTAAAATCACTCTGCACCACACTGACTTTCTTAAAAACATTGTTAAGGATCATTCTTTTATTCAGAGACCATGCAGTAAGGAGTGACAGCAGGGGGAGGGCTTGGCATGAACAATGCTGGAAAGAGCATGAAGTATTCCTACATCCACTTTTCCACCCTCCTTAAACACAAAAGAAGTTTACAGGTAATGGGGAAGCAAAGGCTGAGGAACAGAGAACAGAAATGAGGAATGAAATACCAGTTCCCATACCTCTCTATGCATAAAGAGAACTCTGGCTAGAGGATAGCAATACTTCATATTCACCGTTACCACCATTATTAGGGACACCCTTCAACATAGCAGCATTGATTGAGATCAGACATCCATAATGGACAAATATTTATCTGGGGCAATCTGAGGAACTGCAGCTACTAATAGAATCTGATCTTTCGGCATCTGTCTCACTTTCTTCTTGAGGTATGCCTACACAGACGAAGACATTTCCAAGCACCCAACTTAACTGATTTACCTAGGGGGATTAACCCCAAGGTTTACTTAAGACTTCAAGCAGAAAGCTTACTATTTGACCAGCAACCAAAGGTCCATAAAATCAGTGCATTTTTGCTGCTCTACAAAAAAAGTTAAGCTAGAAGTTTGGAAAACAGCTGCAATGTCCATTAATATCTGGGATCTCAATGCTTCTTTGAGCCCAACAAATGAGAAATCCACCCAAATTCACATCTCTTCCAATTCATGGCTGCATCTCAAAACCCCTACAACAAAGGGGATCTTTCTGCACAAGGAAAACAAAACAAAACAATTCCATGGTCTGCCTTCAGAAGATGTAAGGTTAGATGGTATTCCTAGCACAGGCTTTTGAAGACACCAAGACTGGCATTTGCAGAAGCTGTTAAGGGTTCAAAGTTGCTAAATAACACACTTGAAACACCAATGGTATGTCCATGGTAATGTTTTCTGCACTTCAGCATCATTCCTACAAATGGTCACCAAACAGCATCAAAGCTCCAACAGATCACACTCTAAAGACCTATAGCTGCCTTTTGCTGATAGCTCAACAGCTAGCTCTTCAGAGTATTTGGTACTTATATTGGACAAATGGTCCAGTTCACGTAGTTTATACAAAGCAAGCTCAACTTTCAGATTCTCTCTTCCTGTTTGTCCTCCAGAACACAAACATGTATCATGACTAACAGAGCTAGTCTCTTAGACGGAAAGAAAACATTTCCCAAAGTTACACATTCTAATGTGGTACAAAAGCCCCAAATTTTCTATCATGATTTCTGTTTCAGTATTCATGAAATATTTACCTGTTCCTTCTCAAACTGGGAACCAGAACATATTAAGTGCAGAAGTTACTAATGAAACAAGCTGCTTAACAATACATGCTTATCTTGTTACTGCAAACAGCTGAGTCACAATAAATGTAACACACAAGTATACAAAGAGTCCCCAAAATTTTATTTTAAGAAATGTGTTCAAATGCAGCATTGGAAACAGAGTGAGCGGAATGCCAATAGTCAGAGAACTTATGCTGAGTTATGTTTTCTTTGATAAACTAGCACCATTGAATCACAAGTCACAGACTAATTTCTAGAAGTGTAAAAAACCTTCACCATTATAAAATTTCTATGAGTTCTATTAAAAATTGGTTCTCAAATTACTACTCCTAAAGAGATGAAAGCAGTCTGAAGTACAAGTTTTCATATCTACTCATTGTTCAAGTTACCCATAAAAGACAGTTTATTCTTAAGTCTAAACATCCTGATGAAGGGGAAAAAAATGTCTAAAAGTGAGCTTCACAAGTCTTTACAAACTAAACAAGTAAGAAAGATCTACTGTGTTATAAATATACACAGTACAATATGTACAAGTCTGATCTTACAAAAGAAGAGCTTCCTAGTCCATAAAAATACTAACTCAACTACAAAATTTTCCTAGTGTTCAGTCAAGCTGTCTCAAGCAGTCACTGTATCAAATTCCTAAAACGCTGATTTGCTCCATAGCACACACAACAGCTTAAACACATGCACAATGGGAAAGAGCCCAACACTTCACCATAAAACTGACTTCTAATTTACCACTCAGGTTTAGTGGTAATGTTGGCATTTGCTATCTATTTTAATGTCACAAGACCCTGACATATTTCTAGACTGTGTTTGAACTATTCAAAGTGCTGAAAGTGCAATCAAAGAATAGAGTTTTGTATCCTTTTTCCAGTACACCCTTCTCTGGCACTGGCAACAATAGCCAAGTATTTATAGGTCTGCGAGATCAAAAAGGCACACGCTCATTTGTACATGGTCAGATAAGTCTGCCCAGATACACATGTGCACTTTGCTTTAAAGACCTTCCATAAACATTAAAAGGCTTCTTTCTGAGTAGGGAGCTTCAAGAATTCCTTACAAATGGTTTAATGCAGATGCCTGGAATTCATAAAGGCCTTGACACAAACTGCCTAAAATGACTGAGACAGTGGTGAAAAAAATAATGGTTTTGGTTTTAAACTTACGGTATCCAAGTATTGCTCTGGAATACAGAGAAACAAAGTCTATGCTCTCTCACTCTTCATCAAGCGACATCCGGGTTACAGTAGCCCATGTGATTTATCATTACCGTTAACACAGCATATGTGAGCATACACATAGACATAACACTCCCTCAATATTTGTTCCTCTGTTGGAGACCATCTGCAGTCCGAATGAAAATGAAACTATTCAAAGAATGTTTCAAGCAATACCCTTTTGTACTTACACATACAAGTACAAGAAATCACAAAAGTTAACTGCACCTCAACCAGAATACAGACTTCCACTGATACACAAGTTAACGTTGCTTCCTTTTCACTTTCCTTCTCTACAGTGGTCTTCTATGACATGCATCATAATAACTAGTGCTGTTAAAAATTAAGAACATATCCCTCCTGACAAAGTTGACAAATTTTTCTAGTGGGCACATCGGCTTGCTGGAACGTTTATAATAATCCTTGCAAAATGAGGTCTGGAATGTGACATCAGCACCATTATACAGGATGCGGATAAAGTGCTCTTTGGGTCTCTTCCCATCCTGCCACAGCTCAAAAACTAATCTGGCAGCAAATCTAGGAAATCTGGCCTCTGTAATGCCTAAGGCACTAAGAACAGGTGACAACGTGACATCATGTGCAGAGTAAAGAACAAATACTTCTTCTTTCTTGCCTTCTGCAATACGCTGCAGCCGATTAACAGTCTGGTTGAGGAGAGGATGAGTAGCCAATAGTGCATACAAGAAATAAAGTTTCTTTTCCTGTCTTTCTCTCTCATCCTCCAACTGATGTCTTTTGATTACTTTGAAGTGTTCCATACCAATGCAGCCAGTTTTGGTACACGGAAAACTGACATTGTGGCAAAAATAGCACAAGAGAGAATCTATTGGGTTAGAAGCTCTCAACTGCCTGGTGGGAATGCCTACAATCTTTGCCATATCCACATATATTTTCTCCAAATCATTGTTTTTCACCCGTAAACTGTACTGTCTGCGCTGTTCCTCTTCTAGGTAGTGGTTTCGCATAGGACAGTCGCAGCTTCCAGAGCAAAAAATGGTGCTCCACTGATGCCTTAGGTTAATTTTCTTCCAGTCAAAATCTGGCAAAAAAGTGTAGAGTAGCGCCAACGCACTCTGCAGGGTTCGGCTTTTTCCTGTCGTCTCCAGGTAGAGCTGTTTTGCTGTCCAGTCGCTCAGAAGCAGTTTATGTTTGCTTATATAAATTTCTCGTAATAGTTGTCCATTTCGCAAGTGTTGTACAACCCCTGAAAGAGAATTTTTTTAAGAAATTACAACACATTATTAGAAACTTCTTAGTTTTGGAGAAAAGAAAATACAGCTAGCAGTCTTATTGATAAATGAACAATTAGTTAAAAGGTTACGAACTTCAAAAACTGAACTTCACCTATGCTTGACTATTAGGAAAACTGCATGAAATATGAGATACCTGCTATTCTTCAGTCTCTCAGACTCTAGGAGCTAAACTGAGATACAGATAGAAAAAGCTGGTTCCATAAAATTTGTTTAAAACCTTAGTGGTTTAATATTTGTTCTTTGGACTAGAGACACAGACTGAATGGGTCTAACATCACTATAAAAGAAAGATGGCTATGAAGATGGATCCAGACTGCACCTGAGTCAGGGTTTCAGACAGGCAGTGAATGCAGCAAATTTATGGCAGCCAGTAAAACTACCAGCAGTCAGGAAACAAATACAGAGAATGTAAACTAGTGTGTAAACTCACAAAACGAAGTGGTGAGGTGTGGCAATCACATCAAACTTCCTTCTCCATTTTTCTTCAGGAAATACTCAAACTGCTTGATAATTCTTACACTAATGTTCTGCCTTTACCCAGCTGGAAGAGTGTGTGAATCCTTCTCACATGCCAAAACGTTTACTCCAGAATCTACCTTGCTTGTGTTATCCTCCCAAAGCAGCAAAGCAACAGGCATGAACCCTTTATGCACTAGAACACCTATATAACTTAGTACAAGCAACAGGAATCCCAAATACTAGCTCAGTTACAAGCCATGTGCAGTGATGAATCCAGTGTCACACACAACATGCTGTATTAGGAAGAGTTCCTTGGTAACCTGGCTAGATTTCTCCTGATGTCACTTTGCGAGACTTGACACTGGCCTAACACAAATATTTCTTCTGATGGGATCCCAAAACATATGAGGATTTGACAGGCAAGTTTTGGACTAAAAAACAGATTCCTTGAAAGACAGTTGGCATGAGAAAAATGGTGCCAGCTCCCCAGATATTCAACACTCTTTTCATTCTCTCTACTCAGTCTCCAAACCCATTGACAACCCAGAACCACTATGATATGCTCTTTCAGTCACTGGTATTTAAGATAAAAAGAGCAACACAGTTAAAAGCAAGGTGTGGGAATAAAACAGAATGGATCAATGGTAAAATCTGAAAAGACACAGGAGAACAGAGAAGTACTATTAATGTGAATTTTTAAATTAATGAATGTTGAAGAGAAAAATCCACGTAACTAACCCTTTTCACAATCACATTTCTACCCAGTTGTGCAACAGTATGTTTCCACATGTTTGTGGGAAAGCACTTCTGTATTTTCGTTTTTGATGCACCGATATGAGCACATGCAGAAGAATACGTGCAGCAAACAAACACAGGGACTTCAGTTCATACCAGTTCAGCTGGCTCTTCTGGGTGGAGAACACAAACAATTCCAAGAGCTGTGGAAACTGGGTAAATCTGTTTCTTACAAATCAGCAACTTGTTTCTATACTTCTGTCCTCTTACCTTTTGCTCCCCTCATATTTTCTATTGCTTGCTGACAGCAGCCCCAGATCTTTTCCAAATGGCCCTTTTACCAATGCTCTGATCCAGCACTACTTTGTTTCCCTCTCCAATCCCAAACCTTTTGTCTCTAATATTGCCAATACCCCCAGCACCACAATATTCCCAAGCTCTCCACATACTTTCTTCTACACAGTCAAATCCCTGACTGTAACACTTCCAGTTACCTCCCATCTCCCCTACCCTTTTTGTACAGATAAACTAAACAGTATGCTCACTAGCAGAGTTCAGCAGCCTTTCTCTCAGTGGTAGTATTGATGAAGTCTCAAAACTTCCATTTTTTGAAAAAGTTGTTTGGAATTTAATTGCTGATATTTCCACATTTTCTCCCAATAACTAGCTCAGCAGAACTGATAAATTGAATAAGAAAATGAAACTTCATTTTCCTGTGGTGAAAATACACATAAATAATTATGCCAGAAAGCACACTCTTGGAACTTCATTACAAAGCTTGGGGGTGTGGGGGGAAGGAAAAAAAGCATCAGGTATGTACAGTTTTTCTATTTCCATAATACAAGCATCAAATGTGTCTGTTACATCTGAATCTTTTGCAGGGGACACAGTAGTTACATCACAGGTAAAAACTGGCAACTAGGTGTTCTTCAGTTCCAGGGCCATTCTGAATTACAAACCGATCAGCAACAGAGTACCAGATCTTCCTCAGGAGGGATTGAGCAATGCCATTTTTCACAACAGTGACAAGGAAAGGTGCTCCAACTTGTTACAAATAAAAAGTGTGATCAATCTGTAACAGAATTGGCAAGCGTGGTTTCTAGAACTGTGAACGCTTTTACAGCAGAGAGTCTAATACTTTATTCATATCCCAGCATAACCTAGGCTATGACCAACATTATAAGCTTCCATAAAAAAACCATTTATTTCAACGTAAAGAAAAACAGAAGATCCCTCCTCCTACAGACTGTATTTAACAGAGCAGAAGAAAAGATAAAGCTACTATGGAAACTTACCTGTCTGTGTAAGCTCTCCCATTTCACACAAAGAATGACTAGGGTAACGAGGCAGGCTACTTAGGGAACCATCCATTTGGGCTGCAGACCCTTTGGACATATATTTAATGAAAGCTTCAAGCTGAGGATGAGAAGGCTTCCTAGAAAGGTAAACCAAAATGTGAAAACTTGCAAAAGCATATGGGAAAACATCTCAAGAGAGTCAAGTATTCTAAGTATGTCAGCTTGGAAATTTCATGGTGTGAGATTATTTCCCACTGATACAACATCTGCTCTTAGTCAGGACTTCTGCAAGTATCCAAAAGAAATCTAACTACTTACTAACTACCAAAGACCTATAGGGAAACCAATATCTTGTCATGTTAAAATTATGATACCTTTTGGTAAGTAATTTGGAGAGATTTTTTTTTTTTCCGAATGCAGTCACTAATACTGTTGTAAATTAAAAAAAAAAAAATCCTTACCAAAAAAACCTCTCTCCAGTTTCTGAAGTACCACTGCATTTTAACAACACAGCCAAAGGCACTGACAATCTAAATGGGTTCAAATAACCGATATTTTTAAGTAGATGATCTTGGAGGAAGTTTTGTAATGTACAATGCTGACTACAGTCTCAGCCTTTATTTCTAATTACTTCAGGCTTCAAATCAAATAGCACACGTAGCCTCAATTAAGTGGTACGCAG
The DNA here is from genome assembly GCF_964188355.1 of Buteo buteo. NCBI lineage: Eukaryota > Metazoa > Chordata > Aves > Accipitriformes > Accipitridae > Buteo > Buteo buteo. The sequence goes on from NC_134177.1 coordinate 22,478,944, forward strand.
AAAGCTGTATCCAGTGGCCCCATTAAAATTGGAAGTCATTGTTTTTGGTATTGTACTATTCCCCAGGAAGAAAGAGTCCAACACTGCTGGACACTTGAACAGATAAGATACCCCCACAATGGAAGTAATGAACACAACTAGAAAAGAAATACATGCAAAAAAGTCTAGGTTAACTCACTGAAACATAATTCTAGTTGGAGAAAGAATGTTTAGATCTCCTAAACTGTTCTGCAAATTTCAAATACACTATAGACTCAGTTCACTGTTGTATGGCTGTGCTGAAAACTACATATACAAAAGAGACCACAAACAATGTAATCAAAAGGAATTTAAACCTTTAAAATAAAATTAAAAAAAAAATCTATGATCACACTTCTACAACAGAAATACATTACATAAGTAAGGATTTCTTTGTTAAATGTCAACGTTCAACAACTGTCACACAGTCACCTCTCTACTTTTGCGCAGAACTGAATCAGAAACTATTTGGCAACCCAACTCTGCCCCAGATGGTTCTCATTTTAATAGGACTTTCAGCCTGAATACAGTAAATATTTTTTAATGTTACTCACAAAAAAAAATTATATATATATAAAAAAAGAAGATCAATTTTCTCAGAGAGCTTCTACAGAAGTCTGAGGTTTGTGTTTATTGTTCACATTTACAGTTTGCTAGAATGATAAACTGTTTTGATTCAAAAACCTCAGGCCTAAAAAAAACTTCCAGAGTCGCAAGAACCACAAGAGGGAGCAATAACACTACTAAAGTATGAGTAAGTGTCAGGAATCAAGTTTACAAAGACATTCATGCTCATATAGAAGAGCCAACTAAGAAACTCTCTTAAATTTGAGAAAGCACCTCTTGCAAAGCTATGCTCACAGCATGTGCATACAGGAGGTCTCATAAGAATCAGTGCCTCTGCCAACAGAAAGGTAGCTCATTGTCATATCATTTTATAAAACTGGAGTTTCCCAGTATTTAATTTACCCTCAGGAAAAAAAAAAAATCTTGGGAGGAAAAGGTTATGATGCCAGTAAGAAAAAAAAAAAAAATGCAAAATGAGACAAAAAACAAGATGAAAGAAAAAAAAGTAATTTTTTTCATTTTTACTTTAAATTGAAAGGAAAACTAGCCAATTTATGACATTCTAAATCCACAGCTTCTTCTGTGTATTGTAATTTTAACAATGCAAGTGAAGACTAAGATTTGAGAAGCAGAGGTACATAAAAAAATGCTTTGTTCCTTTCTAAAGCTTTGGAGATTTCCTGTGTCCTAAGCATACATTAGAATGCTTAATCTAGCTCCAGATGTGAATGTCAAACAGAACTTTCTGTACATTGCACTGCTGGGCTGTGAAAATAGTGACATCTAAAAATGGAAGAACTAAGTTGCAAAAATTAAACTCATTAGCAAATAGCTTTTTAGCGTTACAGACATAGCAGGCTGAACTACCAATTTTCTAAACTTTGTCCTTCAAAAAACTCTAAACATGAATGAACTGTCAATCATCATTTTCCTTAAACCCTGTTTACTTAATTAGCAAGTTCTGCAAATACATGTGCAAGAAAACTAAAAGAACTGCATTATCCATTCTGCTTCTTTTGCTGCTTTGCTTACAAAAACCTGAATTCTAGCAGAATCAAACCTGTAACTGATGAAACTGTCAGCAACCACTTGTGGGAAGGAAGAAAGGAAAGAAAAAAAGAAAAGTATTTATTGGTGCTTTGCAAAAAGCTTCAGCTAAAAAATGGCAGGCAAGATAAACTAACTTCCAAGATATAATAATAAAATGTATAGTAACTCATAAAATTATATATTAATGTATTAATATAGCTTTTCATACACATATGTAGATGCAAGTTACTTAACTTTGAATTATATTATTTTTCAAGTGAGCACAAGTTAAGCACATGCTTGCAGAAGTGAATTACAAAATATGACTGTTAAACATATTTCTGAATATAAATTCAAAGCTTACTACTTGTTAAATATATTCTAGGGGAATTAAAAAATAAAAATCAAACGATAGAAATAAGAACCATTCTGCTTGAAGGGGACAGACATTTCAGGATACAATGTATTTTTTATCCTGAATGTAATCTCTATGTATGTAACCAAATTCTGAACATTCCTGCAATTCTGATTAACCCTGTACAACTGAGCAAATAAAAATTTATTTTTCTCAACAGCAAAATTCACACCACCACTCAGGCTACTAGCTAACAAATGATTCCCCTCCCCACCCCAAGATTTCTCTTTTATTTAGAATATGAATCCTCTTGTTGAATTGGCCAATTTACAGATGCTGTAGGAGATGGAGTATCTAGGCAACACAGCTAAGACTGCTGGGACTGTTTGAGCAGGAAGCAAAGAAAATTACTAAGTTGTCTAGTTGAAAAGACTGAAATAGCCTTAAAATTTTATTTCCATGAAAGTAACCAGAAAATAAAAAAGAGCTAAAGAGACATCCTTCTGTAATTTTTTGAACATTATGATGGTAAGCTACCACATTTGGGAAATGTATTAATACAATAAATATTTCAAATTTTGTCAGAATATGGAATGGCTTTTCACTTAATATCACTAGTTATAGCCACACTTTTTCCTAATTTTGAACATTTATTTCCCATTTTTAATGTCTGTTAATTTGCCTTTTAATGATTTTATTTTTATAAAATAAAATTAATTTTATCTGTAACAACACCAAGGATGCTTCTTTTCTCTCAAATAATGAAATCAGCTTATCTTTTTGTTATTTACAAACTAAACACTGGGATAGTAGATCCCAGATTTAATAGTGTAGTTTTCATGCACCAGCATTAAAATGGACCAACATTTAAATCCTTGTTCAAAATTTAAATATCTTATTTGTAAAAGTCTTAAAAAGCTTTGATACTGAAATGTCATCTCTTTATTGCTACACTGTAACCAGTGTACACAGAAAGAAATCATACTCTGCAACTATTTGAACTATATGTGTATTTCTGCCAGCAACTGAGCTGACATCCTTCATTAAGTTTCCTTTTCCCTTGAGGAGTTTATAGATACAAAAACTAGAGGTTTTCTTCATTTTTGTTTTTTGGTTTGTCTTGGGGTTTTTTTTGAGAGAAGCAAACACTAACTTGCTGATTGTTCTGAATTAGGACAGCCAAGTGAGAAATATAGTACCAAAGGGAGCATATGCACATGACACCTCAGAAAATCTGCTGGCAGATTTTGGATGGCTTAGCTATAATGGCACAAAATACTGCGTCAGAAACATGCATGAATATATATTTATTGCATCTATTATATACGTGCAAAGGTATGAAATATAACTCATGCAGCTCAACATTAAGGTCAAACATACAGCAAAGCCTCAAATCTCACATAGCAGCACAGCAACTTTGTTATAGGGTGGTTTTGCACCCCCACGATACTAACCAAATTTGAGACTTCAACGTCAGTATTTAGGAACTGCTATGGGAGACAGTGGGGCTTTCTGTCCCTGGATAAAGTGATGCTCAGGCTGAGTGCATGGAAGCCTCTTTTGGTAAGAGGCTAGCTCTTTAAACCAATTACTTTTGTAGTAGTAGTAATAATAATAATAATTATATCACAGCATGAAGACCATTGCAAGACTTGACAGTTAATTCACAGAGCGAGAAGAAAATCATCCTTGCTTCTCAGGGCTACTTGTCTCAGGACCACACAGGAAAACATTGCTATTGATTTATATTGACTACTTGTGAAACATTTTCTTACCTAGTGATCCTCATGAGCAGAAACTGTTTTTATTAAATAATTAAAGCATAAATAGAAATCAGATCTAGAGCAGAGTTTTGTTCCTCCTTTAGGCCTAAGCTGCAAATCAGACCCAACAATGCCATTTTTGGTAAAAACTCCCCACCTCTCAATCCTTACGTTTATTAATTTTAGGACTACTTTTGATCAAAATGAATTCCTGAATAGGAACAGGCTGAGATTCCTTTAACATTCTTTCCTATCAAAGCTATTGGACCACTGAACGATTGCCTTATTTCTACTATGTATACTGCAAAATGAAGTACAGTGTAAGCCTTGTTTCTTCAACAAACCTGAAGGTCAACAAACCACAGCATTCAATCTGTCCTCTGACTCAGTCAACTGAATACTCTTTTGCAACACTTACAAATCTAAGACTACATATCTATAAAAATTGCGACATTAATCTAATTAAGATGAAGTACAGAATTTAAGAAACAGATGTGGAAAGACATTATCTTGATAAGGCTACATGCAGCTACAGTTTGTTTAATAATTTACATGTTCATAAAAATTCAAGAGTGGCATAAATAATGTATCTTCACCACGACATAAGATGCTACAGAAGAAGAAGTATGTTTGTCAAGGTTATGATTAAAAGAGAAACTGCGATAGAAGAAATAAATTAATTATTGAGATCAATTACTAGGAGTCATTTATTTAAAAGCTAAAACTGAATAGTTAATCAAGTAGAAAACTAACAGCCGATTACCTCAGGAAAGAACTTGAGGTGGACACTGATACAAAGGAGATTTTTTTTTTTTTTTTCCCTTCCCAAACAGCATTTATCTATGCAAATGTCACTTTTGATAGTAAATGCAGAATTTGTAAAAGCCAAGAGGACCAAGCTTCTCACAAGGAGCTGCAGAACCTTCAAGTGTGTCACTTGGTGATCACGCCAGGCACACACCAAGCTTCTGGACAAATGAACATTACCTTTTTGTAATGATATAATACCAGATTCTGTCTGCTAACTGTACCAAAAGCAAGCCTCTTTTCTCTTTACTCAAAGTGCAAAAAATTATATTATAACTTCAAGCAAAAATAATATGTTTTCTGTGGTGTTCAAGTAGACAAAGTACTAGATCAAAGGACTACACTGTTTCCTTTTTAGAAGGCAAACGAATGGAAAGAGCCATTAAAAACAACAATAGATTACTGTAGTCTACAAAAGAGAGCCTAAATACAGCATTAGTACCGTTGGGGCTTATTTATTGATAAAGGTCTTACAGCTTTTACAGTTCTATAACAAACTCTATAGTGATCCAGTCTACTTGACTGCTCTTCTGAGTCTTTAGAGAAGTCAGAAAAGTCCTCAGGAGACCTATCTTCACCTAATTCTGGTCTGGATCATGCTTTGATCTCACTCCAAGTCTAATCCACACCTCCTTTAGCTCACAGTATGATACTTGCCTCTCCCACAATTGTCTCTCTAATTTTTCTGGCAGTTTCAAGACATGTGCATATTGAACCTAAAATTCAAATATTTGTTACTAAGCTTCTTATGATTACCATCAACATCTCTCAAAATGCCTTAAAGCATATGCTAATTAACCCAGCATACTACCAAATTATAGCAGTTTTCTGAAATCATTTTAGCATCTTCCAAAAAGCATTTCTTCTTTATCTCATATACAAACTCAATGAAGAAACACTGCATATTTTTTTACTTTTGACACTATGAATTTAAGATACAAAGGGAAAAAGAAGTGGGAGATTAATTTATTCCCCCCATAAGCACACACTACAATGAAAGGATTTTCATAACATCATTCAATTAATTTTCTTGAGGGAAAACAAGTATATATTATTCAGTTCCCTTTAGAAATTTGCATCCAGAACAATGAAAATAATAATAATAATAATATTAATCGAAGTTTTAGATGGAAGAAACCTCCAAAGCATTTAATCCATTTGCTTATATTTGTGCCACACCTATACATCACAATCCATAATTCACAAAACCAAAGCATGACCTCAAGGCTATTTTGCATATCCATTAGAAGTCCATGGGGCTGTAGCATAATCTGCTTAATTAATGAATTCCATCAGCTGAATGCCAAGACAAATAAAGAACAGACTGAATATGAGCAGCATACTTATCTGAAACTAAAGTCCAGAAAGCTTAAAGAAGCCAGGCTTTCAATCAGACATCTCAACTTAATTATACAGCATCAAAAAACCTTCAGTTCAAAGGTAGCAATTATATACCGTGTAATACTCTCAATATAAATACGTTTACAATCGAGCACCAAATTTACATCACAAAGGAAGGAATATAAGCTTGACAGCCAAACGCGGCAAATAGCTTCCTGATGTTAAAGTAATAAATGTTCCATTCAAAACAATGGCATAAACAGTAATAATTCCAGCTTTATTCAGAAAGGTGAGCTTTAACACATCTGGACAGAATGGTACAGAGCCAACTCCTTTAATCTTTCTGCTGCCCCTTCAAAGTCGGCCCTGAGATTTTATTTTACATAAACCTTGCTCTCAAGGAGACAAGGTCTTTTTGGTTCTCCACTCATTTTTAGCAGCTGTGAATGGTAAGGAATGTATCATCTATACATTGATGTTCTAATGCTTCATAAATCAGTAACAGCCAAGGGTATCGACACTGCTGGCCTCCTCGCAGCCTGGCACTACGCCCTCTTAACTGCTTGACTTGGTCATTCTGTTGGCAGTGTAAAAAGCTGCACTACTTCTTTGCCTTTTATGGATAGTTTTCCTGACTCCAGGGCCTTCATGTTGTATTCCTTGCCTGAAACTGGAGTGGAAATAGCTACAAAAGCTTCTCCAACAAATACAAAACTGAGGTTTTGTGTGGCACTGTAATATTGGGAAATACAGCTACTCATCCATTGTCACTTGCAGTTAAGATCTTTGCAATAAAGTTTTCTCACATACGTTCTAATGTGACAGGTATTGAGCAAGATCAGAAGATCAGAGCCTTTAAGAACTCTGAAAGGAATCTGGACCATATTTCTTTACTTAGCATTTCATGCTGAAAATAATTTCACCCCTTCAAGGCAGGTCATTAAAAATGTTATCGTAGCTATTAGCAAGAAATTAATTGCCCACAACTCTTTGGCAGAGATAACTGGAGTTTGGTCTCCTGTCTGCCATCTCAGGGCTGCATATCTAATTTCAGAAAGCCAGTCAGCTTGCAGCAGTCACAGAACACTGCTGGGGTTGGGCACCTCTCAAAGAATTCAAACTTCCCTTGGAAGGATGTCAGATGAGGTCACTGAATGCCACTTCTTGACAAAACAAGCCTTTTGGTGGAATCTGAAGAATGAATAAAGAAGTAGCCAACATGATAGCAGAGGGAAGTTTTTAAAAAAAAAAATAAAATTGCACTATGTAAAAGGTCCTATACCACTACCACTTAGAAAACTTGTTCAGCATGGTCATAAAATCAGGTATTTTGGTTTGTATTCATAGACAGGCATTCCAAAAGATTAGTCTCCTTTCATAAATGAGGACATGGTTTTGTTCAATTTCTGAGTTTGATACTTGTACCAAGCAGCTAAGAAAGATCTAAGTACATATATACACTCCAAAAACAGTGAAATTAGAAGCTATTTGAATCTTCCGAATTCCAATGCCATGTTAGCTGTAAAAAGCAGATTCCTCGTGTCAATTTTTTTTCCCATTTTGCTCTTAAAAAGGTATACATACATTTTTATATGTACACTTGTATATATTGTAGACAAAAGTGTATATATGTCGAATATTCTATTTTTCCCCTGTTTAGAGGAAAAAAAGTTGTGAATTTTCCTCTGTTTAGATCTTCATACACAATGCAGGCAGATAGATAGGGTAGCCTGAACATAACTCAGGAGCCCCTAAATCTGTTTCCTATGACCAGGCAGACACAAAGATGGGCTAAAACTGACGTTGGTTTCAAACTTCCATAGGGTTACACCAACCACCATAACAGTAGCTTGCTTCTGCAATAATGGTTACTTTTCAATTACTCATGCCAGAATAGCATTATAACACTGACTACAACTGAAGGCAACATTGCAAGCCTTGCAAATTTCAGGACATCTACTAATAACAAGGGCAATTTCCTTTACACAGCCAGATATCTGAAAAGCAAAGCAATATATTTCAGCTTCCTTCAGAGAAAGATCCAATTTGCTGATCATTTTCTGCCAGCCTTTGTGTCCACTACTGAATGTATCTAGTTAGCAAGCCTCTCTCATCAATCTTCCCATCACCTTTACAAGTATGAGATGAGGCTATACTTAATAATTAGTTTCAGGTATTCTTTCATGTCACTTCAGCATATTTTAGCAACATTCCTACTGTGCAATATTACTCCTGTGTTTGGGTTTTAATATACTTGAAGCAGAAACTGACACAGGACCAGATATGAAAATTGGTTTGTTTTTTTAAATGGAACTGCCATAGACGAGCTAATCACAAACCTAAAGTGTACCATAATCCACCTTCTTCTTCAGAAAGATTCTTTTGTTAAAAGCCCACTTGAGGAAAAGCTGAAAGGACAGAGTATTCCAGATATAAAAGATAAAATCATAAATGCTACTGATGACAGGAAGCTACTAAAATTTTAAGGAACATGGCCCATGAATCTATCAAAACAAAAACCGCCATTTGATATATCTAAGTCAGAAATGCACTTTCAGCGTGCTGTTAACACTTTCAGCATGACAGAGTAAAGCTAGTTCTGAGTAATTCTACACCAGAAAAGCAAGAACATTATTTCTTTAAAGACAGAGGAAATTCCATGCTATCCTGGAAAAAGGTATTTATTGGTATATGTAAACTGCTTTGTATACCAGTAGGTCAGGAGATCTACTATGCCTCTTTTCCTGAGTAATGTATGCAAATACACAAAGCAGATGCAGCCCCCAGTCACTGAATCCCTACACAGACTCTGCTGAGTGGGTGCAGAGCTGCCTAGAGGTTTTGCTAACGTATCTCATCGTTTTTCTTGATATTCTTCTTTTACCTGTAAGTACTCAGTAGGTTCACTGGAAAGTCCTCAGCTGGAAAAAAAAATAATAATAATACCACAGATCCTACTTAAAAGGAGAAAAAACGCATGTAATCAAGCAAGCTAGGACAAAGGTTGGTGATTTACATCATCACTGTTTATGTCTACTGCTCTAAACTATAATTCATCTTTATCAGTGAATAAACTCTAAACAAGAAAGAAAGGTTCTTCCACACGGAAGAGAAGCAATTCAGATCATATCTACAGCTCAGACTGGTTCACGTATGAAGACAAGCATCAGCAAGCTACAAAGACATGATGTTAGACAGAAGCACACTATATTGAAACAGAACAGTAAATCATGTTTTAACGGCAGGCAGACACAAATAATTTACGTGATAGTTTTAAACAGCAAGTGGTAACTACAGGAAAAGGGCAGCTTTCAAGTAGCAAACAGTGCACTTTCTGTTTAACTTCTACTTTAAGAGTTAAATGTACAACCCCCATTTTTTTTTCCCTGAACTTTGACACAAATCATTAATTTAAGGGAACTCTGATAACCTATATTTCTAAAAAGTAAGAAGAAAAAAATAATAATATAAGACACAAATATCAATTTTCCTGTGGTAGTGACGAACTGAGACCTTTTTGTATTCACACAAAAGGAAGCATGCTTAGCTGAAATGGTAGAGACATTTCTCAAACGCTGCACTTATATTTTGAAAATGTGTAGAAGCTTATCTAAGACAAATGGTAACCTAAATATTCAATTAAATAGCTTTTGCTTTTTAAAGAAATACCAAGAATTTCTTCTGGTCTGAACTGGTAACAGGTAATAGTTCCTGTTTCAAAAGAAGTATTGTACACCACTGATACAGGGTTGGATTATTTTAATCCACAGCAATACACAAAGATCAGAAGTCACAATGTACCTGAAGCTGCACAAATTGTTTCCTGAAGAGGAACAAAATAATTATCAAGCAAAACACACACTTAATGATAAAAGCCAGGAATTCTACCTGCTAGGCAGCAACATACAGTCAATGTCAGGTCTCTTTGTCTTGGGAATGGCATATAGCGGATACCTATCGCCATGTCGAATCAACACTTGAACTGATACTAGCTTAAAATAATGAGGTGCATGACCTAAAGTGAGGAAAGAGAACAAAAAAATAGTATAAAAAGTTAAGTAAATGTTACCTAAATCTTTCCCCTGTACGTTTTATTTAAGGAAAAAAAAGCACGTATAATTAGCTTGCTAGCTTTGGTATTGCAATGAAAGAAAGCCCCCATAAGAAATGGTAATTTACTGTCCCAAGAAAGATTTCACTTTAAATTGCAAGACAACTTATACAAGACTCAGGTTCTTGGCACATTCTCCATAATACATCTAAAAGTCCAACAACCATACAAGACATTATTCAAGCACTGAACTCTGACAACATGATAAGGTTACCCCACTTCTACGATGCCTCTCTTCCAGACCCCTATCCAAGTAGAATAGTGTAGTGACGTAGTGACGGGTTTTGCAGCATGCCTAATTTGGAGCCTTTTGATATACTAATTTGTAATTTATTTTATATGCATTAGTGGGATATGCTAATAAGGGAATTCATTCAGACTAACTTGCTGCTGCAGCTGCTATAGGGTGAAGAATGCAAACATGCCTTTTAGCTGACTATGTCTAATGGTTTGGAGTTCCAAAATTAGTTATTTCTGGAGTTTTTTCAGAATTCCAAGTCAACTGTTTACAATGCAGCTCACTTGTAACATGAATTACAATTCAGATATTAAATAACTATATCTCTTCCATGCCTTTCAATTTTAGGCCTCCAGTTGACCATTGACTGATAACAGAACCACTTCCAAACATGAAGACAACAGAGAAGATACAAAGTAAAAGAAAGAAGAGGAGCATATTTCGAATGATTTAACGTAATTCAGCAACCAACTAGCATTTGCTGTACGTTCTCCAAGAACCAAAGAACTGACAGTGCACAAAGTTATCCTTTCCAATGACAGCACATAGAAACAAGCAACTAAACTGTCATTTGCATTCACAAAGCTTACCTTCCATGCTGCGTTCAGCAATGGTAGGAATATTGCAGTAAACACGAGCTTCATAAACAGGATCTATTGCAGGAGGCTCAGTCAGCAAATCAGGCATTATTCTCTTTCGGCTTTTAGGATTCAACCCATCTTCCCTGATGGGGTTTACTGGGATTAAATGCACTGAAAGATACAAAACATACACCATATACCTTTAGGAGGGTTTAAGGACATAAAGGACTATGACTTTTTTTTTTTTTTTTTTTTTTTAAAGTAATTATACACAAAGACTATGGTTTCCATGAAAGGATGCCACTGCACGGTACAGATCTCTGTCGTGAATTTTTTCATGATTTACATAGTCAAGAGAGCTCTTTAGCAAAGTCAATACCTGGCTAAGACTACAGAAATACCTCTGGATGTATAACAACTCTGCCTTCTGCACTCTTCTTGAAGCTGCTTTTTCTGTCAGTCCCTCATGAAGGTCTAAGAGCATGAATAGGAAGAAAAGGGCCATAAAAAGAGCCAGCTGCCTCTCAATGTTGTAACTTAAAAACTGACATTGAAGGATATCAGCAAAAGACACAGCACAGTTACTATGATGGTACTACAAAACCACTGGGAAAACAAAGTAGTTCAGATTGAAGGGGCTGTATTGTCCATCATTTTCCTTACTCATCCCTGCCCTTACATGGCTACCTTGCCAGCCTTAAATAACCTGACTTATCTAAAGAAAACACACACAAAATATATTTGTCGAAATGTAACTGAGACTACCACAAAAAATGTTAAATACAAAGAAATGCAGTTAATGCTTACACACAGCAGGGAAATCAACAGAAATGCCACCACTAAGTCTTCTGACATGTAGAAGCATGCTGAAGCTATCTGAATTTAAGGCCAGGGTTGTACTGACAATGTCTCTTTACCTTGTCTTGATGTGAAAGCACCAGTTCATTTATGAGTCTTACAAGACTACACTTGTAATAACAAATGCCCACTTTTTTTCCTATTAGTATTCTCTGGTATTTGAACAGGGGCACATTTAAAGGTGAAAATGAGGAGGAAAAGTGTTTGTATTTTTACCCCTATTAGTCATCTGTGGTGAGAGGTAAAAAAGACAGACAGACAGGAGAACAAATTACAAAGCAGAATTTTACTAATTCTTCTGGGTCAGTTCCTCAGTTGCATCTTGACTCCCAGTCCTAATTTTAGAGGTGAATTTGTTCCTCAATAGAGTTGTGCAGACAAAGAAAACCAATGAAGACAGCAAACTGAAGTGAAACACACGAAGGTTTTAAGAGCATGTAGCCATTAATGTAACACAGACTCTTCATTCTTACACTACGCTTCAAATATTTTTATGTGGTTTCTCTTTGCCTGCCAAAACCAGAATTCAAGCATTTTCCATACCCTTGCTAGTGCTGTTGACATGACTAATACCCACAAAGTGCAGTGACTTTGAACCTTTTTCCTTGAGCTTTTTCAGATTTTGCATACAATGTCCAGAGGACTGTGCTTTGTGAGAATATTAAACTGCAACTTTGACTTTGCCCACAAACTGCAGAGCTCAGCTGCCATTCCAGCATTTATTTATCAGATTAATTTTTTAGCTCCTTCCATGCTAAGACTCACATGATTGCAAAGCACTGACCAAGAAACTAGCAGTAACACAGAGCCTTGGCAATGTCTCTGAGGTTGATAACTCTGGCTTGAAGGGGGCTTGCAGCAAATTTCTATTTGGGGTATAAATCCCAAACTTAAGAATGTGTTACAACAGTTGCTGGACTCTGCAAATAAACAGCATTACAAGACAGCAGTTGCCTAAAGAGTACCAATGGGAAATTACAGCAGTTATGTTACATTGGTTAAGTTTCCTAGCCAGAAAAGGTTAGGAGCAAGAACTCTCAGCTTTCTGCTACCAATTTTCTCTAGAGCAACCCACGACATTGCTACTGCTCACTTCAAGTCACAAAAACATACAGAGCTGGCTTAAGTACTCATGGAGGTAATGTAACGCAATTCAGCTTTGACCCATGAGTATTTCAGAAGACAGGGGAAACCATAACCCAAAAGCAACAACTACAAACTCTGGCGCTAAAACTCAGCTGGGAGACTGTCGTGGTTTAGGCCCGCCCGGTAACAAATCACGACGCAGCCGCTCGCTCGCTCACTCCCCCCTGCCCCTCCCCGCCCCCGCCCCCGGCGGGATAAGGAGAAAACACAAAGGCAGGGTCGCGGGTGGAGGTGAGGGCTGGGAGGGATCACTCGCCACTTATGGTCACGGGCAAGAGACAGGCTCAGCTCGGGGAAGAGACCAGATCGATTTAATGTGCTCCCAGTCGAACCGGAACGAGGACCCTGGGAAGGGCACCCGAACCTTAGAACACCTTCCCCCCAGCCCTCCCTCCTTCCCGCCTCAGCTCCCCTCCCGGTTCTCTCCGCCTCCTCCCCCCGGCGGCGCAGGGCAACAGGGGATGGGGTCAGCTCGCCACCCCGGGTCTCTGCCGCTCCTTCCTCCTCACTCAGGGGGAGGAGGACTCCTCGCTCCTCCCCTGCTCCACCGCGGGGTCCCCCCGTGTTCTCCCCGAGGCGCTACCACCGTCACCGACGGGCTCGGCCTGGGCCAGAGGCGGGTCCGGCCTGCAGCCGGCGGAGCTTCCAGCAGCTGCCAGCGGGAGGCGGCCCGGACGACCCTCCCCCGCCAACAAACAAAAAAAACCCGCACCACACAAACCCGTAACAGATTTAAAAGCAAAATAAGGAACCTAATTTTTTTATCTACAGCAGTTTTAACTACAAAAAACCTGAACAGATCACATTTTTGCACTGAGACTATTAACTACAACAGTGAACAGATGCATACGTTATCTTATTAAGATCAAGTGCCTACAATTGACAGGGCCAAACATTTTGTTTGCAGATAGCAAGTCTCATTTCTAATCAAACTAGTTGAATAAATACTTTAACACTGCCAGACAAATTTAAGAACAAGGAAAAGCACTAAATCTTAAGAGTCTACTCTACTTAAAAATGAATATTAAAAATAGCACCTACAGGATTATCAGATTATGTGTTTGAAGTTTAAAAAGCCACAGACAGAACACCCTTAAAGGAGTCTCTTATGTCAACACTGCAGTTATGGGTGCAACATAAGTCTATTCTGTGGACTGGAAATGGAATCAAGATTAAGAATAACAATAGGTCATGTCATTAATTAAAAAAAGTTTATTAAAAACTATCATATTCTAAATGCTGCTGCTAACTACATTTATTAATTACTTAGTAATAGCTGGTAAATATTGCCCTTACTGTATAGTGAATAAGCTTGGCTTATACCAGGAAAGAAGGGACACAGCATTTTCCCACTAAACTACTACCACCCTGTCCACATCAAAGTATCTCCGATAGGGATGGACTAAAGGAGCTGCTAATTTTGAACCCACCTGGGGCATAAACATGTTGTCTGGATTTCTGAACACAGTTGAGCAACCTGATCTAGTGAAAAATGTCCCTGCCCATGGCAGGGAATTGGACTAGGTCATCTTTAAAAGGTCCCTTTCCACATAGACCTTTCTGTGATTCGACTTAAATGATGCAAATTATCTGTAGGTTTGACAAAGAAAATTATCAATAAGGTCAAAAAACTCCAGTCACCTAAATAAGCACTGTTGTAACAAGTAGTATTTACTTCTAGTGCACTTGAAATAACACATATTGGAGGGGGAGGAAATAATAACAAAATCAACCAAACTAGCTATGCAAATACCTGGGTCTTCTATTTAACTATGCTAAATAGGAAAAAACAAAAAAAAAAAACCAAAGCAAACATATGATCTGGGCACCAGTCTAGGCAGTGTACTGGAAATTTCCACTGAATGTATACACATAAAAATAGCAAGTATTTCAGAAAAGGGGGAAAACAAGACCAAGGAGGAGTGAATTCCCATTGGAAAGCTGCCTTCCATTTGCTGAGCCTTATCAGCACAGGGAACCTGAAGAGCCCAACCAGCAAGGCTGGTCCTCCTCTCCCCTTGTTAAAGCTCCTCACAAGCTGTAACAATCCTGCCTTTCAGTGATTCGGGATGAGGACACCAAGTAACACAGCCCCTCTTCCTACTTCTGCCTGGTCCAAACAATGACAGAGATATTTTCCATACTGACAGCTACAAAGTCTCAGTTGTCTCTCAATTGTTCTTGCATCTTCTGCCATTCCCTGGACATTGTTAGTGCCTTGCGTATTTATGTTTTCTCCTTTCTCCCTCCCTTTTCAAGTCCTTGGGCTTCTTGCTCCCTTGCTGTCTTCATTTATCCTGCTTCCTAGCTGTCGAGTCCTTTGCACGCCTCATCCTCCCCAGCTCCCTGCTGCACAGAAGGCTCAATTTGTTCCTCCATTTTGGTACCCCTGATACCACATAGAGCAGTTATTCAAAGCTCTTTGAAGAGCTGACTGTCTCTCTGTATCCAAGTATTTCATTACTGAAAGTCCTCCTCTGCAGTGTTAATCCCACCTCCCAAATGGGTTTTCTGGTCCATATGTAACCAGCAAACCTACAAATAGTATTGGACTGATGCAGCTCAGAGGAGGAAAGGAGGAAAAAAAAAAAGTCCCTCTTTTTTCCAAATTCTGTGCTGCTTTCAGCTGTAAATCATTACAAGATCAGAATTCTACTATGTAGTTTTCACGCGACTTTTTATAGATTAGCACTATTTTATATGACTTGCTCTCTTAGTTCACAGTAACATGCACTTGCTGAAAACAGGTCTGCCAATGTGTATGTAGTCAAATTAAGGGAGTTTTTGAACAGGACTTTTACACTGCTGTGCCTTTCAAAGCTCGTGTTTTACTATGACAGGAATACAACAAACATAAACCAGAAACAAAACACATGATTTTGATGTGCATTTCCCACAGCCAGGGCAGTTAGTAAACTATATCTGAAACATATTTGGTGATCTAACTAGAAACTTTGCCAACACTGAAACTATAAAGAATACATACATATTATTATAGAGGTAGTTTGACAACAAAAAGAGAAAGAAAATGTTTTTTATTTCCCAATATTCATAAACTTATTTTTAAAACTAAAGAAGCTACATAGAAACTACTTTGAAACATTAATTTTTAAAAAGTTTAGGAAAAAAAGTAGAAGGCTTACAGAAACAATAAAATTGAAGAGACCTCAATGCAACTCTGCTCGCTGTCCCACCGATTTAAGATTGTTTGAAACATGAAGTGAAACTAAACACATGGGCTGGTATCAGACAAAAGTAAGACCTGATTAAACAGTCAAACAGCAAATGCTGTCCTGTGAGAGACGGAGGGGCACAGATCACACGGTAGAAGAGCTAAATACTGCTGTAGAATCACTCCTTCAAGAATTTTTGCAGCTCCAAACAGAGATAAGATTTTTTTTTTTTAAGTTGACAGAATTCAGAGGAAATAAAATCCAAGCTCTAAGTTCAATTAAACAGAAAACCTCCAGTAACTTTTATTTTAAATCAACCCACAGCACCTTAAGACCAAATTTTAAAGTTAAGTTTGACTAAGAAATGTCTTTATAAACAAAACCAATGGCATCTGAAATATTACATATGGTTTTATTCTCAGTGTACATTAAATATGACCTATTTAAAGAGCAAGAAGCTAATTCATCAGACTTCCATATGCCCCCAGTTCCTGAATGCCACAAAAATATACCAAAAAAGACAAATATTAGACAAGTAGTTTCTAAGCAAGAGACAAAAATCATTCAGAAGTGCTTTCAGTATAATGATTGCAACAATTACTACTCAGCAACTAATTCCCTCTGGAAGAATGTCAAGTTTATCAAATCAACTATTGTACTCAGGAGCTCAAGCAGGGAGCCAGTCTGATATGAATTAGGGCTACAAAACTGACATGAATTTAACAGAATTCAGTACAGCAGAAAAACAAACACAAAGCAAAGTGTAGTTCATGAAGAACACCAAATTAAAAGCTACATCACTCCATCACCAGTTTCTCTCCCTCCTGCAGTTCTAGTTTCAGCTTGAAAAGCAAAAGGTATCACCACTGTTTATCAAGAAGAAAAAGATTTATCCATGAAAAAAAATTTACCTAAAACCAGAAAGACAGGCAATAAAACCATTTTCCACTTCTGTTTTCCCGTGTAGCTCCAACCAGCCTGAGAAGCAGCAGCACAAGTAGCCATGTTAGTCTCAATTTTCTGACTAAACAGAGACCTGAAGTTTTAATCTTTTATAAAACAGAAGGTTCTTTCAGCCACATGCAAACATACTATTTAAAACAGTCACATGGAAATGAAGCCACACAGCAGAAATGCAAAAAAACCAACCCCAAAAAACACCAACGCAAACCACTGTAGGTAACCTTATGCTAACGGGTAAAGAAAATCAAATGCGCACGTCAGCACAAAACGTTATTTATCCCTCTTCCACCTTTTTTTCCCTTCCCCTTTCTGCTCCTAGCAAGGCACTAACAAGGCTGCCTAGCACTGAGGAGAACACCCAGGCTTCTGAAATTCTGATGATGAATGTAGACTTCTCTTCTAGTTGCTCTCTCTCTGAAAAAAATGGAAGCTAGAAAAGGAGAAGTGTAGGGAAGAACAACCAGGAAGAGGCAGGAATGCTTCAAAACAACTAAGATGGGGGAAAAAAGGTGAAGATGCGTGCAGCAAGAAAAACAATCTGGAAAAAGTAGGTAAGGCAAGGCACATGTGGGCTGAAAAGCACACAGCGCAATGCCTTTGTGAGTTTGGAAGCGAGGAGCCTGGGCACAGCGCTGCGTGAGCTCCGACATCCTGCCAGCTTCGTCCTGCCGCCTGTGCTCACACCTGAGGACCACATCCCTGGGGTCACTCTTGGAGCTCTGCTTGGATTACACATGCATATTTAGACACCAATGAAGTTCAAATATACCTGTGTGACATACAATCCACCTTTCTCATTTTATTCTTTTGTACAGCTAAATAAAGGCTTTGCAAGTCTCAAAAGGTAAGATCTGCTTTAACACTGAGGGCCTTCATCCATAACGCACAATGCCACAATCACTAGTGTGCTGTGTTTGAATGCTGAGTAATCACACAAACAAAAAAGGCTTATTAGCCTCACACTGGTCAAACTATCAAGTGCTGTTACGAAAAACCACCATAAAAATCTTTAAAAAGGCTTTCTAAGCCTGTGAACATAAGCTTCTAAGCTTCAGATTTTATATTTATATAGAATATAAATGGAGCTACTAAACTTTTACATTTGCCTTAAATTTTCAGTCTTTTAATTTATTAAGAATGTGCAGTTTAATTAAAAAACCTCCAGTAATTTATTTTTAAATCAAACCACTTGCCACACAGAACCTGATGACAAATTTTATATTTATATAAAATCTGTCCACACTGAACTTACAAAGTGACAGTCCTCAGTACCTCTGCAGTCTCTATCCCTCAACCATCTATATCTGAACCTACTTCTTTCACCACATCCCTGCTTCCCCTAGCATTTGCCCTTCCATTTTCTCCACTTCTGCTGTGTCTTCTGCCAGTCCAGGAGCATGGGGAGCAGGGGGCCCCTGAAGGACAGAGGTATTCTCTGCAGAAGGCTCCCTGTGCAACTGCTGCCCTTTCTACTGCAGAGCAGGCTCCAAGGTTTAACGTTTTCTTCCCACAGTGCTGCTTGCTTCTCTGAGCACCACACCAAAGGAAAAAAAAAAAAAAAAAGAAAAAAAGTGAAGGGAGCTAGGGAGGAGGTGGGTAACAGAGAGAAGAACAGTACAGGGCTGGGTGGGACATACCTAAATTTAACCTAGAATAGCAACAAGAAAAAGCTCTGCCTTGACAAATCCCTGACAAGCAAGCTAAAGAAGGTTCCTTGGAGTGTAATTTCTCCACAATACTTCAACCTAGCAATAGTATGTGTTTCAAGGTCACATAGGTACAGCTTTCAGATCGCAATTGTAGCTGGGCAGCAGAGGTAAAGCACTTCTCTTCTTACATACTTACAAATGCTATCAAACCAAAGGTCTGAAAATGGATCACCCAAAGTACAGATTCATCAACCTCATTACAGAAGCAGGCAGGAATTTCCAACCTCATGGTATCAACTGAGCAGTCAAATGGGAGCAGTGAACAGAGACTACAGATCCCTTCCTCTGACTTTCCAAGAATTTGCAAACATTCAGCACTAGTGGTGAGTTATGGACCAAGACGTTCCCAGGCACTTATACCTATCTGACATACATTCAGTTTCTGGATTGCTGCTGCTGTTCTGCCTTCTGTAAGACAGATCATAGTAATTTAGAGAACTTTCAAGGAGTCTGCTGACTTACAGCACGATCCTATGTTTCAAATTCTAAGACAGACTTTAAAAAAATATTCATTAAAAGTATTTATAAGTGTAGTAACCAAGTAGCAGATAAAAGTTCTTTTCAAGCCAGTACTTCTAATCAAAAGTGCTGAAAAATGCTTGCTATGGCAGTCTTGAATACAAGCACATCATACTGCAGAGCTACAGATTTCTGCAATACCCTTCATTACAGTGCATTTGGACACCAGAAGTTAAAGCCCACTAGAATAGTTCTATTGATCCTATCAGGTAAACATAGATATCTCCCTTCCTACAGCAAAAATATCAATTACTTTTGAAGACAATGAGAAATGCTGCAGCAGACATGTGGAACAGAACATCGTATTTTGAATTCTTATATATAAACATTAATCTGCCAAGAGAAATTGATTAAATTCACAAAGTTTTCTGGGTTTTGTTTTTCCATTTTGTTGCACTGATACTTGTATGGTAAATTTCTGCATTACCTGGGTCAATATTAGAAAAGTGCTGCTTTTAAAATCCTGTTATTTAGTGCTATAATTCCTCATGTTCCTTAAACTACATCTTCTGTTTCAAAGTGACGACACAGAAGTTATAGTCCCATTTCTTCCCAAATTACTTCTTGCGATTTAATAAAGACAAGAGGTGGACTTCCCTTTTCTTTTGCTTTTGCAGACCCAGTCATCACAGAGCCTGAAGGACCAGTTCCCTCACCGCCCTCCCTCCACCTGGAGAGTTAAGCCACAGTCAGTCTTCAGCCCCGCACACGGTGGGGATGGGAGCAGGGCAGGCAATGTGAGGAACCTCTCTCCTCCAACTGGAAAAATACTTATGGGAAATTTGAATTAAGATGTAAGATAAACAGATACTGTTTTTTCATGGCCAAAGAGAGAACTTCAGCATTGCCTCAACTGTTCTTCAGCACAAAAGCATTCTGCAGCCTCCAGTAGGGAAGCTCAGCCCACTGTCACACATGCTGCATGACAGTTTTTACAACTGACATACGTATTGGTATATGTTTTGTCTGTGAGAGGAGCGGTGTCATTCAAGTTAGGTACATAGGTAATGACTGTTCCCCAAAACTTCACCTGAAGCCTCGCTTCTTATTTTAATTACCCAAGACACAAGCTGCAGTCAATCACAGTCCCCACTTGGGCAGAGTCTCACTAAGGAAGCACTGTATGCAGCCCAGGAACAGCAAAACCTAGACGGCAGCTTGCACAATTCTGCATTGCCCACTGGAGTGAGCGCATTATTACTGTGCTAACTTTACTCAACTTCAGCATTAAGTTACCATCATCAAGTTGACCGCTAGAAAACATCAGCCCAAGCCACATTTGCTGTCAATAAATACTTAAAAGTAAAGGCATTTCAGCTATCTTTTAAAGACTGTCAAAGACATCATTAGAGGAAAAATTGCAGCAGACAATACAACTAACAAGACCAACAGCTATAGCAACTCACTATTATTCAGCTCACAGTGAAAATAAAACAAATGCTCTTTTTGGTTTTCCTGCTACATTTTCATTTGTAACCCCAGGAAAATCACCTGTCCAAGGCTGAGATGGACATTATCTACTAGAAATAAGAAATTTAAAGAAATGCTACCTACAGTTTTCTATTTTCCATTATTTTTTTTCTGGTTCCTTAAGCTTGGATTCATTTTTTTTGCAATAACTTCTCTGTACTACAGGGCAATTTTCTACTTGGAAGTCTGAGCCACTGTTAATTAAGTAAATAAAAATGCTATTTCTCTGTTTAAAGTGTAGGAAAAACAAGTATTCAGAAGCGTCCTGTTTATCACAGGTTTACTGACAGAAAATGGAAACTCAGGAAGGCTAGGAGATTGCAGATGTACATCAGCTAATCCAGTAGAAGTCAGATCTGATTGAGGGGGAATGAATGTGAGCACTGAAGTGTTTGGGTTTTTTAATGTGAGTGTTTTTAAAAAAAACCTAATTTATACTAGGCTATGAGGAAAAAACCGAAGGACTTCACAATGGTCTCCTGCCATGCACAAGCTCAAATACAAGATAAGCTAAATTTTAGTTGAACAAAATGGAAGCCTATACATACGCTCCAGTATAAGCTTTCACAACAGTCCCTTCTTTCTCCTTGGAACAACCACAATATGATTGTAGCTGCAACTTGTAAGTGTATCTTAAATTTACTAATCAATATTGATGTAATTTTACTGCATGAAATGCAACCAAAAGCTTATTCTTCAGTCAAACACTAGCTGAATTTTCAGCTTTCTTGGTTTTCACATTCCTAAAGTTTTCCACTGGAGATGCAAATCTCCCTATGGACAATTGAGAACTACTATAAATTGGCTGCTTTTCTTAGCTGTTTTTCACAGACCTGGACAGAAATAGCCGAATTCCCTACCCCTTTCCAGGAGTGGGTCAAGGCCTATTTGTCTGCCTATTTTCTGGATCACAAGTTGGGAACTTCTTTAAAGCTTTTCCTTGTCTTTGGGGCAACTGCCAAAAGTAGCTTTCTGCCCACAGAGCCATAGCTCGCAGTTATTGACCCAGGACCTTATTCCTTATCAGACTCAGGCCTTGTCTGTGTACTCATGTTCAAAAATAAACAGAACAACTACACATGATCGCCATGCACGGTAGCTCTACCAGCTTTAATCAACTCATACCAGGATTTCTGAGAACAAGTTTCTTATTTCCAGCTGCGTTAGCTGCAGGCTTTGCTGATTTTTTACAGGGTCCCAATCTGACTTACACAGGGAAAATAAATAGGTTAAGAAAATCTTTTTTGCACCAAAGCACAAGATGGCATGCCTTGTAGTGTTACATTTTTGAAACCAAATCGAATCAGACACATTAAATTATACAATGGGTGCTTGCATATATTGAGTCCAGATGTAGCTCTGAAAAGAGCTTTATATATTAGGGTTCCCCCCTGAGTTGTTTTTCAATTGACAATTCAGAAGAGCATATGGCACTGCTTAAATAGCTTCCAGGATTTTCAGCTTGACAACAATAACATAGCAATGCTGACCGCAAGTGTGAGCCTTTTCAAGTTTTAGAGAAGACAGTCATTTTCCACTTCTCCCAAAATGAAAAATTACTCTCTACATTTTATTCTATTTTCCTACTACACTGAAACTCTCAATTGTTTAACATGGAAAAGATTTATATTTTCATTAATTAAATGCACTCCTTTCTTTAAATTAAATATATATGCATAATAAAGCTTTTCCTTACCAGCTTCTTGCTAATTACCTCACTGCTTGCCTCTCCAGTCCATTTGAAGGGTATGGGGAAGGTTCCTCCTAAACATCTAGCCAGGCAGACAGATTTCCTGCTTTATAAACACATTACTCGGGTCAGATATTGCTCATGCTCCAGATTATTAAGTGACAAGATGCAAAAAAAGCCCCACCACTGCTTATGAAAAAGCAGTTACATTGGTCCCTTGCCTACCACAGGCTTGTTAGGATTCACAAATGAGAAGTGTTACATAAACTGGACCACGATGCCATAGATCAAGTCATTCCTACCGATGTATCTGCATAGCTGCCACGTCTCATCAGGCTGCGAGATGACTTCGACTACATCAAATCAGTGACCTGAGGGCCACCAAACAAGGCTTAAGTATACAAAGACTAAGTAGGAGTTTTTTATGGCCCGAAAGCATGATTTTTGTAAATACAGTAGATCCAGCCACTGTTACTTATCTAACAAGATTCATGAGCATTACAATAAGATTTTAAAGCTCTCTCCTGCTTCTGTCTACAGAACTCAGCAACTGGTAAAGGAACGAATCCAGCTGAATTGTCCTGGAAGAGATTTTCAAAACAGCTTTTATCAGCAGTGTTCACAAACTGTTGGCAACTCTTCCCATTTCTATAGTATTGTCTCAAAATAAAGGTCACCATGAAAACATAGCTGCAGGACACAACATACTGAATGTTACTGCCATATTTTGCCTGTGGGTGGTGACCTTTGTTTTTTCTTTTTGTCCTGTATGTTTTCTGGTTCTCACCAATACTGGAGTGGTGCAGCAGCGATTACAT
Organism: Buteo buteo; assembly: GCF_964188355.1. Lineage (NCBI taxonomy): Eukaryota > Metazoa > Chordata > Aves > Accipitriformes > Accipitridae > Buteo > Buteo buteo. Next base: position 22,502,100 of record NC_134177.1, read on the forward strand.
CATGACTGAAAAAAAGATGCTTGGCAGGTTTCACCCGTGAACTGAACACAAACATAGAGCCCAGCTACACACAGTGTTCAACATAGCAAAAGAAAACATAGCAGAAAGTGGTTTTTGAGGAACATGGACTGCAAATCCTCTGGCTTCAGTGATCTTTTCATCTATGGCAGCTGAGAATTATAGGAAAATACGCCCCATACAGTAGAGTTCAAGATAGTTCAACAGTTGCTGCTGTTCTGTTATCTAGCAATCTGTCACAAACACTCTACATCTTTGACAAGGGCTCTCTGCTGCTAAGACACACATGCTCCCCTGCACTTACTCTTTAAGGGATTCACTAACTCTTGCTACTAAGCTCTCGCTCCTCAAATGGATATGAAGAGGAAGTATGCACAATTGTTTTCTATCATTCTAGATAAAATGGCTTCCCTCCACCCCTTCAAAAGACCAAATGATAGGGGCATATAGTCATCTAGAGCTTCAAGTACATGTTGTTGCCTCTTTTCCTTAGGGCTCTCCTTCGACAGCATCCCAAAATAGGCAGAATGGCTTTTGAAATTCAAGTCAACTTCTACTAGGGCACATAGTACAACATTCAGCTATTGAAACAGAAATCACAAAATACATAAGTAAAAACAAAGAAATAAAAGGACTTAAAAGCACAGCTTTGCTCTGCCCGCTACATCTTTACAAGCGTTGCTCCCCTGGTTTCAGAACACCAAGTCAGCAGCTTTTTGGGCTGCAACAAATTCTGTACATCCACTTACTGGTAAAAGCATCTTTCCATCACCTCTCAACAGAGCTGCTTTCTGCACTTCTCAGCAGAATCTCTGTGTCTGCACACCTGGGTCAGATACAGTAATCTCTCTCTCTCTGAAAGGGCCACCACCTGAAAAGCAGGAAAACCCACCATGTCTACAGTTCAGCCATAGCCTCTGCAAAGGCACAGGATGCAAACTGTTTAATATGTTAATGTCATCAGTCAAACACTATCCACAGACATCTGGCACTTCTCTACATCAGTGTCCTTCCACGATAAAAAGCCTTACAAATTCAAATCAATATTTTAACTACTGCATTAAATTAGCACCTCTCTGTTTCACATCTAATCCCAACTGTTTTCTGTCCACAAACTGACCTGCTCGGAGAAGCGATCTCAACACCATATGCTACTGCTTACCCAAGCCAAGCCAGTTCACTTGTTTGACCTTGTCAACACCAGGGCACAGAAAGCTGCCATGGATTTGCTAGCTGCAAACCCCAAAACAACATATTTAATACAGTAGAGCCTGGCAGATTTTTGTGCTGGGGAAGCCTGTAATGACAGACGTAGTCGTTAATCTCAAATTCAGAGCAGTGTTCTCTGGATCAGAGAATTATTGGTATCTTTAGGACACTTGCTGTAAAACAGCTTAGAGGAAGATGGTGAATCTTATTTCTTGTCTTCATCCAGTATTAATGCACACAGTTGGTAAACCCAAAATTACACCACGTACCTAGGGTTTCCAGCTCTTTTAATCCAACCATCTCACAAAAATCATAAAGGGAGATCACTTCCACTTTCCAAGACTTCATATTTCACTGCAGCAAGTCTACAAAAGCCTCAGTCTTTTAAATACAAACTACTTAGACCCCATCCCATTAACAAATAAACCACAATGCCATTTAGTAAGTGCAAGCACTGATTTTCTCTCAGTAAGCTAGCTTTGAAAATTTAAAAGGGAAGTAACTTTGGGAACAGAGATTACTCCTATTTTTAAAATAAAGCAATAAAAAACTGCCCACAGGCATTAAAATCTTCAAAATCAGTACAGCTTAAGAAACCTTATTAATCACAGAAGACGCACAAGCCCAAGAACACATAATAAATTTTTCAAAAATCTTCACAGTCAAATGATGAGACACTTTGGATTGAATAAATCACGGTATCATTTCAGCAATGAAAGCCCCACAAAAGCATAGATAAAACCAAAACTGCCTGGAAGATAAATTGCAAGAGGAAAATTAAGAGGACTAAGAAGAAATGTGAACAACAACTATCTGAAGAATATTAAGTATATCTGAAACAGATACATACAGGAGAACTAGCACATCCATAGAACCAATGGTTTGCAACTCAATTTGCAGCAGCACAGTGCGGATTAAGGCAGGCACAAAGCACAGCTCAGAAGAACAAAACTATCATCAAATCTAGAGTTTAAGTAGTTGTCCATGCTTTCCTGAAGACTGCACATGGCCTATAAACAGGGGGAATATAACTGCATTATGCCCACTGATGTTAATAGAGTTTTCCTGGTACTCTCCAGTTGAGACTCTGCATCTGCACTCTGAACAAGGAGAGGAGGGAGATTTGGGTCAGAACATCTTCTATTAGCTCCCCCCAAAGTATACTACACTTCCACAGGCTTTTGTGCAAGGAAACTAGCTATGCACGTGGTTGTAAGAGTTCAACTTCTACAGAGCTTCTAGCAGTTACATTGACACATCACTGATTTGCAAAAACCCGAGTAGTCCGGGTCACTAAAGAATACACCCACTCCTCAGGAAGCCTCTTGGTCTACAGAAATCCCACCTTTTGGGCCTCCACAAGTACAAGAGGAGGGCCGTTGTCTGAAAAGTGCTTTAGGAGAAGCAAAGGCCTGACTCGCATCTTAACAGAACAAACCAATAGGTCTCTCTCACACAGTCATGATGTACAGCATTTATATCCTTCCTCATTTCATATTTTACCCTCATTTACTTTTACAGCCCCATTCTGGTGATAAACTCAAGTATCTAGAGATAGCAGGACTCCATGGTATGCAGAAAAACAAAGGTATTACCCACATCCTTGAAAGAAACGTAGGTCAAATTTGTTTAAATAACATACAACTACATGTAATATACAAGTCATCTTCTGGTAGAATCTATTTGTGGCATTTTTCGCAATTAGTGCAGAAGCCCAGTTTGGCAGGAAGCTTAACTATTAGCAACAGAGTTCACTCCCAGGCTAAATATACAGAGAGGGAATTAAGATCAATGCATTAGTCTAGGTAGAGACTGACAGAAACATTACTGTAAGCATAACATTTTTTCTCCTACTCAGTATATTCATCTTCCTTTGTTGTTTACTATCCATTCAAAACTCAAACAATTAAGGACAGGTATGTACGTTTGAGACTGTCCCTACAAAAAGTCACCGACCCTTTCACAATTATAAATAATTGCAGTATGTATCACTATAATTATTAAAAGACTGAAGCACAATTTCAATACTTTCAAACTTTCCTGCAGGTATTAGGACCAAGATTTGAGTTGGATTTTGAGAGAATTATGTTAAAATGCTTATTATATTCCAGCCTTGTTTCCTTCCTTCTAGAATTTAACCCAACACTGTAGTAAGGATTTGCAGAAGCCTAACTAATAACTTGCTGTTAGTTTTTGCAAAGTGTTAGGCTTTATTTACAGTAGCCTTCAACCATATGTTTTAACAGCTCATACTAATCTCCGCTTAATACAGTTCAACTAACCATCATGGATGAAGCCAAAAGAAGATTTATGAATTCCTGTAGCCTGCCAAGTAACTTCTGCTAGTCAAATCTTGTCTGAAGCAACTTAACCTGACCTATAGCAGATATTTCAAAATTATTGCTCTATTTTTGTTGGAGAAAAGACTGTCACATAGTATCATTCTCAAGTATTCATCGTGTCTCCTCATCCTTCAAGGGTTAATTTCTGGACTGGTACATTATACCACCACTTTCGAGAATCACAAAAAAGTTATTTAAATCTCTAGTTACAACACAAAAAGCATCTTTAACGAAAATCTGTATATTTACAGTTAATTTTCTTCATTCACTACTAAGATGTACACATCCTTGGATATATTATTTGTGGGTTGTTTTTCCCTTTAATCTTAAATTCAGATTAAATTAGTACTTTCAAAAAACCCAGAGAACCTTCTCATTAGTGGAAAATCTGCCATGCTTATGAGCTTGAAGGCAAAATTCAGGAAGGGAGATATCTGGTCTCCTTTTAATTTTGTATGCTGGTTAAGACATGACAAAACAAGTTATCTGCATCAAGAATTCTAAAGTTGCAGCTTTTTAAATATAGCTGTATAAATCTAGGTCGTGGTGTTTTTTTCCACTGAAAAAATTATATTCTTAAAATACGAAACATGAGTAGTTACTGTTTGTTCATAAAGAACAGTAAGAGATGGCAAGGAATTCATCTTCTAGAGATGGTAAGGATATGTATTCTGTCCAGGAACAGCCAGAAGCTTGTATTATCTTTTTACTAAATACCTTGGCATTTTTTCCACCCTTCTCCTTCAGAAATTAAGTTCTGGAAAAACCCGATGCACCCATTTTTTTTTCCACAGACTTCACGTATCCCAGCTCCTCTCAGCATCCCACTGGCCACCTCTGGGCAAGTGTCTGGGGGCGCAGCTCACACCCCCATTCCGGTTCAGGGTAGGGGTAGGGGGATGGCGGCAGCTCTGCAGCACCACAGCTACAGCTTCGCAAGTTGAGGAAGTGCATCCTGCTTTGCGAACAGAAAGGCTGAAGAGGGATGCTACACCCCCTCGGCTTCCACCTCTATTCCCACCTGCAAGTCCCTGCAGAGCATTTGGCACTAGCACACGCTCACCAGCCCATCGGAGCACCTGCTGCGCCGCGGCTGGTCCGGAGCCAGGATCTGAAGCGAGCAGTGGCAAGGGTACCAAGCTAAGCCAGGAATGCTTCGGTGATGCTCTTGTGCAACTGTATTGGGCCATCAAGCAGGGATGCAAACAGCAGCAATCACACCAGAGGGGCTGGTTTATTAAAGCAAACAGGCTTCCAAGAGGGGCTGTGCAGCAACACAGCAATGACCTCCTACGGTTGATGTCCTGGTGGGTTTGCACGCGGTGCTCTCACCATCCTCGTAAAATAAGAGCTGCCCGCAGCACTCAAGCCAATAAAATAACACTCTACTGCTTTTCCTTGTGGAGAATCCTGATTTCTGTTTCCCATGACTCATCTGTGAAACCAAAACCTCCAGTGCAAAACAAGATGACAGAAAGTAGAGGGAAATTATTACTGGCAAAGAAAAATGTCATCTCCAGACAGGCTGAAACACCAATACTCAAGCCTGAACCATCACAGCAGAGAAAGTATTTAAAAGGAAAAAAAAATCCCACACTTCACACGGGAACCAGCACCGTGCCAGGGTAGCAGCCAACATCCTAAAAAGCAGTGGCAGATACCAAAATTCTTTTTATTGAAAGACAAGTCTAAGGTGCTGACCAAAGTATGAAAGCACTTAGGGAAACAAACTTCAAACCAGAAGAGAAGCTCCATATGCTGGATCTGCCTGAGAGCCATGGACTTTACGATTCTGCAAGTGCCTGAAACAGGCAGGCTCAAAAGGAAAGTCTGTAATTTATGCTCGCCACAGGGTTAAATAGCTAGTAGAAAGAGCTGCTTTCCCACTATAGTTTTAGTCCTGTTGACTGTTTCTTTCCTTGGGCTGTCAGGAAACAAACAAAAATAAAAAACAAAGTAAACAAAGGTATATACGTTGTTGAAAAAAAATTATTTACATGCTTTTGATTAAAGTTTACTCCTTGTCAAGTAAGCTTTATGGAGATTACAAATGGCATCCTAACAGCTAACTTTTGAATTTCCTTTCAGTTTGGTGTATTCAAGGTAGTTTCAAAGATAAATAGTTGAGACATCCTGAGGAAACCCACCTTCAGGCTTCTGCAGTCAGTCACAGATGTTCTAATACACTGGAAGGTCTGTGCTTGCCCAGTAATTGGGTTCTTATGTATTACACCAATCTTAAGGGGAAAAAAAGAAAGCAGCTCTTCAGGCATACTTGCAATCTCCTGTTCCTGAGCTGACCCAAGGGCTATCAAGTGTAATTAACATTGACAGGGTCCTAAATTATGCCTTTTCCCCTCAGTGTGAGGCTGCAGGACCACAGCCGGATTCTGACACATCCCTTACAACACGCTTGAATCCAGCTGCACTGCCATCCTCTGTCTCTGTACTATAGGAACTCCCCCAACCACTGCCTTTACAATCCGTTTGCACTGCTCTGGGCATTTTACATAGCACAGAGTAGGAAGGAAGACCCCAACCACTGCAACATTTTCCTCTGGCAAAAAAGAATAAAGTATCCCAACCTACATTCGCTCTGTACAGAAGTAAACTGCCCAGTTTTAGTCAACAGCATTACAGATAATATTTACAGAGACAAAAATACAGTCCACAACCTAGCACAGATCTTTTTTCCATTCTGCAGTTTTTTCTAACAAAGCAAAACACTGAAGAGAAAAACAACAAAATTCCATTTTAGAACAGTCTAACTGAAAAAACTCTATCAAAACCAGTTCTCCTTTTGTCTCTAGTACTGAAGTTTTAAATCATTTTAGAACCATGACCATTTACATAAAGAGCAGGAAAAATAAAAGCATGTGTGGAGTGATAAATACCGTAAGGAAAATACTTCTCCACTCTTTTCCATAGATCTGGCCCCAAACATAAAACAGGAGGGAAACAATGACAGTTCTTAATAAAACTTTAAGCTGCCAGTCATATTTGGTTTGGAAGTCAACCAGTCACCCTATTCAATGGCTCTCCCAAACAAAAACTCTCATTGCTATAATTATCAACCAGAGACATCATAGTATGCTTTCAGTCAGCAGCGGAACATTTTTGGAGTTTTAACTTTTAACACTGTCATTCTTCTACACTATTTAAACATTAGAACACTTAGAAAATTTGGAGGCATTTGCCATTGAAGAGTGTTTCCCTCTATTGCTGATCTGGTCCAGGTTTCACACTGCACAATTTATTAATACCCAAACTGAATTTGAGGAACACATCTGGCTCCCAGTATTTTGCTTCAAAGTCCAGGCCACAGAATTATATAAAAGATGCCTAGAACCATTAATACTTGCACTTTTTCATCAATTATAAACTTCTTTTTAAAAGTCTTTGTATTGGTTTTGTGTGGCAAGGTTTTGGGGGGGGGGGGGGGGGTGTTACACAGGTGGCTTCTGTAAGAAGCTGCTGGAAGCTTCCCCTGTGTCCAACAGAGCCCATACCAGCCAGCTCTAAGACAGACCTGCCACCAGCCAAGGCCAAGCCAATCAGCGATAGTGGTAGCGCCTCTGGGATAACAGATTTAAGAAAGAAAAAAAAGTTGGGATGGGGAGAAACAGCCGCCAGAGCGAGGAGTGAGAACACGTGAGAGAAACAACCCTGCAGACACCAAGGTCAGTGAAGAAGGAGGGAGAGGAGATGCTCCAGGTGTTGCCCATGGTGAAGACCATGGTGAGGCAGGCTGTCCCCCTGCAGTCCATGGAGGTCCACGGTGGAGCAGATTTCCACCTGCAGCCCAGGGAGGACCCCACACCGGAGCAGGTGGGTTCCCAAAGGAGGCTGTGACCCCACGGGAACCCCGTGCTGGAGCAGGCTCCTGGCAGGACCTGCGGATCTGTGGAGAGAGGAGCCCATGTAGCAGGTTTTCTGGCAGGACTTGTGACCCCGTGGGGGACCCACGCTGGAGCAGTCTGTGCCTGAAGGACTGCACACCGTGGAAGGGACCCACGCTGAAGCAGTTTGTGAAGAACTGCAGCCTGTAGGAAGGACCCATGCTGGAGCAGTTCATGGAGGACTGTCTCCCATGGGTGGGACCCCACGCTGGAGCAGGGGAAGAGTGTGATGAGTCCTGCCCCTGAGGAGGATGAAGCAGCAGAAATAACGTGTGATGACCGTAAACCCCCATCCCCGTCCCCCTGTGCCGCTGGGGGGGTTTGGTAGAGAAATCCAGGAGTGAAGTTGTGCCCGGGAAGAAGGGAAGGGTGGAGGGAAGGTGTTTTGAGATTTGGGTTTATTTCTCATTACCTTACTCTGGTTGATTTGTAATAAATTGAGTTAATTTTCCCCAAACTGAGTCTGTTTTGCCCGTGACGGTAATTAGTAAATGATCTCTCCTGTCCTTATCTCAGCCCGCAAGCTCTTTGTTATATTTTTCTCTCCCCTGTCCAGTTGAGGAGGGGGGAGTGATAGAACGGCTTTGGTGGGTACCTGCGTCCAGCCAGGGTCAAGCCACCACAGTCTTCTATGTGCCTACTAGAAATGGTAAACAACCCCAGCAAAACTATGAATAGGTTTTGGAATATTCTGTTAAGTTTTCAAACATGTCTCAAATCTATGTTCAGAAACAAAACCTGAGGCATTATTTATGTAAATATATACCCATAGCATGAAAACAGTAAGACTTACTAAAGAAAGTTCTTTTCCCCTACTGTTCTAAGTGAAATACCCAGGGAGCTGGCTAACACCCCAGGCAGACAAGCCTGGCACCTGATGCAGTGGGAAGCAGCATATGAAAAGACTGTACTCAGATCCTGTGCCTTTTGCTCCTGTACAAGGGCATAAAGAGCACAACTGGTCAAGTCCCTCGTTGCCCAAAACCTACGTGACAGAGGACTCTTGGCAGCAGGAAGGAAGGTATCTTATGGCATCCACAGCAACTACATCACCTTGAAGAATGACTATTACAGTTTAAAAAAAAAAAGTCCTTTCTCCAACTGTTTGGCAAAGTGCAGTCTGCTTGTATGTCTCCCTCTTCTCAGGATAAGGAAATGAAGAAGATTCAGCTGGCATTTGATCCAGCAAGCCAATCCAGCACACAACATTTGACAAACATGAACTGGCTGGTCCACAAAGCTGCCTTCTGTATCTGTGGTACCGTGGCACTGCAGACGCAAGGCAGAGGTTAGCTTCTGCTCCAGTAAAAGTGATCCTCATCAACCTGTCCATGTCCATCCACTGCAACTGTTGGGACAGAATACTCTCAGCACTCGGAGCTGTTGGCTGCTGTCAAGAGAGATTTCGCGGGAAACTTTCTCAATGATTTACCCTGTAAGTTAAACAGTGTTAGTATCCATGTAAAGCACCAGCCTTGGGGGGAAAAAACAACACAGGAAAGCAGACTAGCTTAGATCAGAACTCAGAAACCGCAATAGAAGAGAAAGGGACCAAGAACAAACATCAACACAGGACAGAAAGTTTTCTATCAGTCCTGGGTCCATCCCCAGCCTACCAATACTGAAGACTCTGAGGTCCAATACTGGTTGTTCCTCCCAGCATTTCTCTGCTAGTGTCCAAACCCAAGATGGGACAACTACTGGCTCCAAAACAATTTCCCTGGGACCCTGTCTTACAAGGAAGGATGGACTTATATTAGGACTGCTGACATGACACCCATCACCTCCACTTCATCGTGGCTGCAGAAATCACTGCTTATAAAGCAGTTCCAGACCCTTTGCAGCACAGTCTATTAAAGTAAACCAGCATCAATTTCTGCTTGACTGGGCTGCAAACTACTGCAAGTGATTCCTGAACCCTCACAGCTCAAGCACAGGACAGACCGTAATCTTGTCAGCCATGCCAGTGTGGGTTGTTTGTAATATTGAGTCAGAACCTACAGAAAACCAGCTGAACTTGGTCTTCACTGCTCTCTTCGCTTCAGAGTCAGCTACAACTCACAAGTCTGGCTTCAAATCACCGCAGTTCTACGTGTGGACAGGAGGGGATAAAATATGAAGCATTTACAGAAGTGATGTTCTGCCCTAAAGCATGAGTTAAAAAAGGAAGATATGTACCATTTATATAATTATGCATTTAATGTTACTGTTTCACTTTTCTAAACAAATTTAGCACAGAAAGGAAGAGATATTTTCAATATTCACTGCTCAGAAAAGCAGTACAATGTTTTAAAAGGACTAGCCCTCCTCCACAAAGCTGCACACTGCTTGCTAACAGAGAATCAATCTCACAACAGCATAAACCATCCATTTCCACTCCAAATGCTTCAAGAGGTAACTCCCTTCAAACAAAACAAAACCAAAACAAGAAGTCAGTGGCTTGGTCATTTTCCTGAGTCTAAACACATAAGCTCTCGTTTTCATTCCATGATCTGACACAAATTATAAAGCAGTATAACCAAAATTTTTCTCCAGGCAGCTCAGAAGGGATCAAAATTTGGAAACTCAATTTTACAGTCTGAAGACAAAGAAAAGAAGCATATTGCTTTCACAAAAAAGCTTTATACATGAAACAAGACTACATTACTACCACTTTGTGCAACAGTGAGAATTAAATTGCAAGGGATGCATGCCTCTGAACTATGTCACATGTTAAGAGGAACAGATTCAGGGCAAGGAAGGACCTTCAACATGGCAATAGGAAACAGATAGTAAATAGAGATCTAATAAGTACATAGCATCTATGTCCCATGGAGCTGGACACTTAAAATTTTCTGTCCTCCAATGCTCTATTGCAGTAAAGTGCTCCATATCATGCAGTATCGGGGGGCTTACAGATGTGTTCTGAAGGATGTTCTGAAATTTCTCAGGTGGGGGTTACTGCCTTATTGAGTCAGCTTGTGGGTCACCATGTACTAATACTTGGTCCAGTTTTATCAAAACAGCAATTTTATGTATTTATATTAGTCATGGACACTGACCAAAGATTCTGCTGTAAGACAGCACTGAAACTACACTTCCATTAACATTGCACTGCAAGTATTTCCATAAATATTTGCATGCCCATTTCATTAAAAGCTCAAGTTCAGAATCAAGTGTTTTCTTAGTTTAATGTTAAACTAGTCAGAAACTATAAATTGGAGAAGACTAAAAATTTACAGCTATGTTTAATTTGAAAGCAGCTCACCAAGCACTTGTAGACTATAACACAATTTTTCAGGTAGTGGATTGCTTTGTGGTTGGAGAGGAAAAATTGTTTTTGACTTTAAGACTTTGGTTTGGTTTTTAAATTTGCCAAACACCAGCTGGTTTCCATAATAGTTTCATATGGTGATAGAAGAAGAGTTTTGTCTTTACTTTGGAGATAGTCTTTGATCTGAGTTTGAACTAGTCTCTCTACAAGCTGAAGCTGGTAGAAGCTAAAATATCAGGCTACCTGTATGTCAAACTACTTGGTTCCTGTTAGCTTGTATTGCAGTTCTCATTATGTAAAAATTTCTATATGTATTCTGGTATTGGCACTAAGCTTCATGATGGCTGCTTTTTAAAGCACCCCTCAAACATCTTCATCTCCTGGAATTCCTCTTGCACAAATGTTATCTTCTAATTAAGTGGAAAATAACTTCCTCTTTTGATGAAATGTGATTCACTCTCCTGTATGCCTACCTCCTCATCTCTAAATAAAGCTCACTTTTGTTAACAATTCAGTTTCATATTTCAGCTGAAGTTCCTCTAGGACCTTCACCCTATACACAATTCATAACCAACCATATAAGGTCAAGGGCAGATAAAGAGCTGAATGGGCAAAACAAGCTGCAATCAGACCCACTGGCATGTGCCCAGAGGAGGCTGAAAAAGCAATCTGGAGCCACAGGTCCCTGTATTACATGCGCACAAAACCACACAAAAAATAATTACATAAAAATAACAAAGTGTGTTTTGTTTAAACACACAAAAATATAACATAAAACCACAAAGTTTCTTCCCCCTTCCCCCCACCCTTTTTTTTTTTTTATGTTGTCCATCACATGCAAAAGACACATTCTAAATCTCAAGTAATCCTCTGGGTTTGGGCGGGGGAGGGGGATGGGGGTTTATACTATGCAAAGAAAGCACAGACCAGAAAGACAACAATTTTACATTAAAACATGATGCAAGACAACAACAACAAAGAATATTATCCTATACTACAGATAAGTGTTTTCCCTTGCCTTCTAACAGCAACAGATCACACCAACGTGTATTAGTACATAACAGATTTACACACAACATCATTTCACCTAGCAAATGTTATCATTCATGAACCAGGTGATAAGCAGTCATACAGCACAGTGCTCATTTGTTAACGTACACTAACCTGCATTCAGCACCACCCTCCTGCTTAGTCATCAGTAAATGACCACCCTGTGGATTGGCCCACGATTAATTGATCTGAAGCACAACATAATTTATCTTTTCCTAAACAAACCAGCCACTTGTGATGAGCCAATTCAGCTGTTTAAAGTTTCCTAATGTGAGGGTACAAATAAGGAGAATTTCCAACACTCAATCCTCTCACAGCAGTTTTCTCAATCCCGTCTGGTCTGATGCAATGTAAAATAGGAATTGCAGCAGTTTTTACTACGAGTTCTGTCAACTTTCATGTAAGGATTCAATCACATTCAATTACTTAATTGCACTACAAAATTAAGATTTTTTTTTTTTCTGAGATAGCTTGATTTGAAAAGTCTCTAGATTGTATAGTTTCCTAGATGGCACACAAAACTATTTTTATTCTTACATTTATTTTCCTATTTTTGAAAAAAAAAACCACAAAACAAAACAAAAAAAAACAACAAATATTTAAATACAGAAAGAATGTTTAAACAACATGTAAGCATTGCCATTTTTAAACACATCTATAGACCACTATATATAAAAAACAAAAGGGGAGGACACTTACAGAATTGTAGACTGAGACTCAAAAAGGCTAATAAGGCTGCCAAAGCCAGCAAGAACAGAAAACGGTTTCGGAAAAGCATTATTATTCGTTCTGCTTTCTCTTCATTGTTTCATCTTCGTATATCAATGATTCCTGCAAACAACAAAACATGGGCAAATATATTTCAGATGTGGAAGCATCAGCTATAACAAAGAAAATTCAAATATGCCTTTGACAGTGTCAAGTTAGTTCATAAAGGCAAGCACATGAGGCAATTGAAATTGGCAAAAACAGTATTGATAAGTTGTCTTTACCCTAGTTATGAGATTAACTGTATTTCCACAAGACAGAACTTCCAAGTAAGTAAAAAAAAATTGCCATTTCCCATAAAATTAAGTTTTCTCCTGCCAACACAGGGTTAATGCTGATGGGTCCTTTAATAAAAGTCTCTTGCCCCTGTGCAAAGTAAATCACAACAAGAATATTATTATTTAAGGGGTCTCAAGAGCAATTTGGTAAAGCATCCCTAGAAATGAAATAATCTCGTAACATGTTAAAAACATATACACACACTTTTAAACACAGGTTAAAAATTAGTTTCTCTAACTGGTAGCCCTTTTACTGATACCAAGTTCACAATTCTTAAGAGAATAAAGAGAAAAATTACCAATACGACTACACAGAAAATGGAAAAGTATATCGACTTAAGATTAACACCTGGAATAATTCTGTGTAACAATATTTTTAAAAACCACAAAACAACCCAGCCCTCTCCTGAAAATATCCAAACAAGAAGCATGCACCATTAGAAAAAAAAAAACACTTCTCCTAGCAAAAGGACATCCCAGAGTGCACAGAATTTGCTTAAGTGCCCTGTTTTCACAGATGTCCACTTTCCCTTGGAAAATGGCTCTATACAAGGGATGGGAGGGAGGTTGTTCTTACACACACTTTTTTTTTTTTCTTTTAAACAACCAGCTGCTCTTATGTGCAAGAGATGGCTTTTCCTAACACTGACAGCGTGTTGCAGGAAATTGGTTAGTCTTGAAAGAAATCTTTTGAGATTCCCAGATCCTTTGAACTGAGCTCTGCTTATGATAGCACATTCAAACATGGTGACAGAAAATAACTTTTTTCCCCCACCACTGTTTCTTTTTGCCCCCGCACTTATTTGCTCATGGAAAGAGATCTCTCTTGCTTCTTTCCTGCTTTTGAGAACGAATAGGCTTACAATTACATGTAATTAATACATACTTGTTTGTCAAATCTCTTCTGCGCTCCAAAACCTAACTTTCTTAGCAAGATTTTAATCTCTGTCTCTGAGCACTGATAAACCATGTAAAAATCACAATCTCAAAATTCAGAATTTCCCCGCCCCCAATTAATTTTCTCATTAGTATTTGAAAATGTCTCATGAATCACTGAACTTATTTTATCCATTGTGGTTAGACTTAAGAAGAGTTGTGGGATCTACGAGTTGGCCCAAGGTGATTTCCATAGTACAAAGCAATGGGATCCAGAGCTTAAGTGGTGTTCTTCCACAAATGAAGGCAGTGGGGCTTACAGTAAGTGAAATGTATTATGCATGTACATTTTGCAGGATGGGGGGGTCTCTCCATCTCATTTTACTTGAAGAACTACCTTTACAGTTTTTGGAAACTGTGGAAAAATTGAAAGAACCAGAGATTCTGAGAAGCAAGAAACCAGAGCTATTACAGTATTTTTCAAAAATGCCAGTAGCACCATAAATGGTGTGTGCAAGCAGTAATAAAAATAGTTTTAATAAAAAAAAAAAAAAAAAAGAGAGAGACAGAAGGGACGATTTTAACAGTCTCAATTTCACAAAATCAACTAAACAAAGCTGTGAAGGGTAGAAGGTATAAGGATTAGTGTATACAAAACACCAGGAGAGAATAAAGCAGTTAAACCAAACAGATGGAAGAACAGAAGGGAACCACAGGAAAAAGCAAAATTAGACTTAGCAGGGAGGAGAAGGTAAAATCTATTAAAAAGCTCTAGGAATAAGAGGTCTTGTGCACAGTCTACATTCATTGATACTGTTGATGCATAAAAAAAAGTTGCCACAAAAAAAGAAAAAAAGGAGATCATACACACCTCATTAGCAAAATGTTTTAAAGGTTTAAAGCTAATTAAGCTTTTTCTCAATTGCAAGATCAGAAGTTTTTATATTTAGTTTTAAATGCAATATTCAAGAAATTATAAACAAGGTGGAAAGATTTTTCCTTTAAATATACTTTGGTCTGTTACCAAATTAAAAGTTGCTATGTTACAATTTATGAGGAGTAGGAACAGCTCCTGTTGAGTAGCTGTTAAATAAAAGCTTGTCAATATGATTTGTCATCAGCTCCTACTTGATATCAAGCTGCCGAGAATCAGGTGAACGTACATACGAATGAGGACTGAAGCCTCTGCTCCTCTGTGCTGGCACACAAAGTACTCCCAGGGAAACACAGCACTTAGCCAGCACATATGAAGGGAAGGCAGTACAATCAGCATTGTGAGCACTCACTGAAGCAAGGGTTTGTAAGCTAAAAAAGAGAAAACTGAGCCTGGGGTGGCAGGGGGGGGTGTGTGGAATAAAAAGCTAACCAACCTTATCTCCCCACCACAAAACTATTTTTATATGCAGATAGCTCAAAAAACAAACCACACAGCAAAACATCATTTTGGGTCTTCAGAATATCCTACCACATAGCAAGAGGCTGCACATCGCAGAGCATTTGCTGCTAACATGACATTTAAAGAATATTGATCTTTATCTATTTAACTCTGTGCACAGGCCAGAGTGCAGGTCATGCCCCAGCCTCACCATCTCCACACACTGTAAGCTCTCAGTACTCAGGGGTCAATTCTATCAACAACTGACAACACTACCTCACTAGTCTCCAGGTATGGACCTTGGTTCTTTGCCTCGGAGATAAGTACTTATTGCTTTTAAAGGTGAGTAAGCACCATACAGCTGCAGAAGAGGTGGAACTTGGCACTGGGAGCAGCAGCGTCCTGGCAGCAGCTTCTGACACGTGCCAGAAAACCAGTGATTTATGTTTTTCCCTGAGAACAGGTCTTTTGCACCAGAGGAGGTTTAGATTGGATTATTAGGAAAAATTTCTTCACCAAAAGGGTTATCAAGCATTGGAACAGGCTGTCCAGGGAAGTGGTTGAGTCACCATCCCTGGAGGTATTTAATAGACGTGTAGATGCGCTTAGGAACATGGTTTAGTGGTGGACTTGACAGTGTTAGGTTACCGGTCAGACTCAATAATCTTAAAGGTCTTTTCCAACCTAAATGATTCTATGACTCTATATTTCTATGAATGCAGGACTTGATAAAGATGACCCACAGAACCCCACACTTATTTCAGTAACACTAATTATAAGCGTGACACACAAAAGCAGTCTAGATGTTCGGAAGGATAGTCATTGATAAAGCATCCTATATCGAAATGCAGATAATTAAAAGCCTACTTCTGAGTCACTTTCTGAAGCATACCTACCTACCCACGGAATTTATCTTTTTCTTTCAAACATGATCCAAAAGCCTCAACTCATCAAAAGCTGCCAGAACTACTCACAGCATTTATAGCACCCTCTTACCTAACCTCTTACCTAATCTTTAGAGCTCTTACCTAATCTCACAAAACAGTGCCAATGTGCTAGTGTAAGGTGCTAGGCTATTGCATGCTCACACAAGGGTAAAAACAGTCTTACGACTGAAGGCCAGAACAGGGAGTCAGGAGAGTAGCCAAGCCTCTGCTAGGCTTCTGGAAAAAATGTGGTCAAGTCACATTCTCTGTTTTAGGCCATTTCACTGGAAAAGTTAGTAACTACCTAGAAATGCTGGGAGAGTGGCATGTCTGCTAAGAGCCTAGACTAAGCACACAGCTCCCAGCAGACCAGCTGGCGTGACTAACCTACTTTTTGCTCAGCACTAGCTGGGTATTGCTAGCTAGTGCTCCACATGGAACCTCGCCACCGAAAACCCCTCCTCCTGTGCAAGATATAAAGACAACATTTTTTGCAGGGTTGACTAGCTAAACTATTTCTTTTGATTATTTTAAATCAGGCCCTGAAAATAACATGATATTGATGCTTTCAAAGCACTTGTGAGGTTAGACATGACGCTGAACCACCACTGCTAAATTTCTGTGCCAATTCCAATTGACTGATACTGTTACATCCTCTACATCACCCATATCCATCTAGCATACAAACCTACTATCTAGCATGAAGCATAAGCACATTATTACATTGACTCACCATGACAGCTTAAATGAATTTACTTGATTAAAATAGCATGTCTCCATAAATAATCAATAGTACTCTTCAAAGTCTGCCTCAATAAAATTACTGTATTTATCTGATGTGGTACGTCAAAATGACATTGTCTACTGAAATACTAGCAAGCAAAAGCGGTCACAATGAAATAACAAAGAGAAATGGTGACTTTGCCCAAAAGGAAGGAAGCATTAAGTCTGTACCTAACTATATGCCAAAGACATCCAGAGGCATATTTTGCAACAAGCTTATAGATCCTAGGAGGGAGAGCAAAAAGCATGCAGACAACATAACGTTGATTTGGAGTAACATTCATAGATAGCTTTAGAAAAAGTCATGGAAGAACACAGGGACCCACTTACTCGTCTGATGTCTCCACGCTGCAGGAGAGAGTTTTTAATTGTAATTGCTTTTTGATGCATCTTTTATCTTTCATCTACATCTGCAGGCTTATTTTCTGACAAAACCTGTTTTGAAGACATCTGAAATGAAGGTGACAGCTCCTGATACAATTATAATGAAGACTCCTGCCTTTACTTTCACTTTACTTTGTGATGCTCCATCAATTACTCCCCAGCCATTTGGCAGCAGACTACCAGGCAGTACATTTTTCACCTACTAAAACCCACAAGTCCAGTATCCAGACATTCTCAGACAGCTGAAGAACTTCATACTCTTGAATTGGAAACTGCAGAAAATACTTGTGTCAGCAAGTGGCACAAGCCAAACCTTTTCTTTGGTGCTTCAAAGGATTTGCTTTTTTTCCTGCAGGAATGAAAAACAGTGTCTGGGATCTTGTGGTTATGACCAAGTTGACCAGTGCTACAAAGATCTACAGCAAGCACCAGAACAGAGAGGAAACAGGAACACTCAGCAGAAGCAATTATCCCATCAGCATGACCTGCTTAGTTACTCATGCTTGTAATCATCACATTGAGGAAACCCTCACAAACCCCCTGTAGCCAACTGTAACATCAGCAATTTAAACTGGACATACAATTCCTGCAACACTGAAGTTGCATTTGCATCACAAAGTAACAAAGCTAGCATCTGCAATATTGTTAATCATAATTCTTCATTTTCCCATCAGAAAGCAGCAAGCATTCCAGTTTTTTTTTTAAAAAGCATTTATGAGAAATAGGTCACATCACTTGACGTAAGAAAATACATTTCTAAAAAAAGTAAAATCGGCTCATCATTGAACAAATTACGTAAAACCTGCTCAGTAACGTTACTTATGTTAGCACACCCCATGACTTAAGCTGGAAGTTAGAAACCACAAGAAACACAGAACTTGACTGAAAGTACAAACAGGTCAGCAGCCTCATAAAAAAAAAAAAATAAATAAATAAGTGAAGATAAGGAAAGACATGGTAAGAAAAGGCAACATGTACCACTCCATGGTAATCATGCACAGAAACAGCAGGAAGCAGCGCCTATCCAACAAAGCATAGCTACATGTTGATATGTAAAAACTAATAGCTACTTACAAGATAATTTTATTTTGAAAGTACTTAAGATTTTAGCAGCAAGCATCTGATTAAAAAAACAAAACTAACAGCTAAGTTGCAAAAGTTTAATATATTTTAGTATTTAGAACATTAAAATATCTACATCTAAATTTCTCTTTTTCCTTATTCCAAGTTTCTTCCTTATCTAGTCAGTTCTAAAATCCTCATACTGGCACAGCTGGTCTTGAGATGTGCAAAAGCTATTGAAAATGGCACAGCAGTATTGCCCTGCCTGTCAAGGCAACCATCACAAGCTCTCACTTCATTAAAGCCAAGGGATCAAACAGAGCTCTTCCTCAAACAATTCTGTCCCTCTCTACAGCACTCATTATTCTCACGGTGCAGCAAATTTACTGCTGGATTTAATAAGTAAAGGTGAAGAGTTGCTTAGCATTCAGAAGTGATGAAGGGACCATTAGCCACACTGAAATTTGACCACACCTTGAAGATAATCCACTGTTCTCAAAGTAAAAGGTCCACTTGACTCTGAGATCTTAGCTTTTAAATCTCAAGGTGCGCAAGTAGCTAACATGGTGAACATTTTAAACATCTTTCTCCTAACCAGCTTTCAGGTTTGAGCAGGACTGTCATACAGTTTTATGCTGGAAATTCTGGGAAAGCAGTCTTCAGCTTACAAATTCAGCTTATATCCTCCAAAGGACAGTTTCCAGCTTTTCAATGCTGTCCTACTCAAATCACCATTATGAGTTGCCTTCTTTCAGAGATCAGCAGCTAAGAGATGCAAGCAGAAAAAGTTTTTACAAAGTTTAGGTTTGCATTTGATTTTTGTCAGTCTAAGTGCTTTAGAATGTATTTCTTTTATTTAAATTAGAACCTACAAGTCTATGAATCCCTTAAAATTGGGCAATAAAGACAAGTCATGCCGAGACATCTATATTCAAGTTATGTTTAGTGCATTAATGTTCTAGTTAATGTAATGTAATGTTTTAACATTACAACTACCCTTTATGGGTTTCCCAACATTGGAAGTTGACTTATTTTGCACCTAGACATCTCCCAGTTTCTGGAATTTCCTTAGACTTACACCAGTTTTCTGATGAAATTATACCCATGTTTTCTTGAACAAACTGGGGAAAAATAAAAAGTGTGGGAAATGTTAAAAAGCATGAAAAGATCATTAAATGTTTGATTCTTTTATCTTTTTCACACTTCCACAGAATGCCATTTAGGCATATCAGCTTACCTCCTCTGTACTCTGACCACTAATCACCTTGCAAGGAACCACTTCTAAAACCAAATGCTTCTGACAATTCAAACAAGAATTTTTGGAAGAAATACCGTAATTGTGACCTGTAAGTATCCTTTTTATTCCATAACATTTCAAAATCACACTTAAAAACACTTGAATACCAAAACAGTATTTTTTTTTTAAGATTAAGCACAATAATTTTTGACATGTAGTCACTAAAGCGTATGAGTACTCCAGTTATTTCTACATAATCAATAGTTCCTAGGACTATTAATAAAAAAAAACCAAAGTAAATGCATGAACTAACTTAGAGATGAAGAGAACTACAGTGCCAAAATATAAGGTACTGTAAACAACTAATTCCTTTGGGATGATGCCATTGCTCTAGACCACTCTTCTCTTTCTCCAGTCTCTCTGCTATTACTAAAATTATCAGTATACGTGAGAGAAGTTCTGAACAGCTGCAATTCAAATATAATTTCCATGACCTGTGCATACTTCCCTTAAAAAAAACCAAACACTTTAAATTTAGTCTCCTTTCCCCTTCTCCCCAGAACACTTACCCCTTTAGAGATTCAACTTGGAGATAGTCTGCTGCCTTCCTGCCCAGGCTCTGGCAGCATCTGGAAGACAGAGGCATTTTTCCTCCTACCGGCTTCACTAGTCTATTTATAAAGAACATCAAGTGTTCCCATCTGCCACAAAGATGACGTGCCCCTGCCTGGAGGAACTTAAAAAGTCTAAATTAGCTCTGACTGTAAACAAAGAGGAAAAGCAGGATTGCACACAGAAACAATTATGGAACATTTATTGCAACCTGTCTGTAGTCTCCTTTATGTTCTACTTTGTGTCAGATTTAGACATCTGTTTAGATCAGAGGACAAAGTGATGGTCAGCATCAAAATTCATGCTTGCCAGCTCAGGCATTCTCTCTCTCTTCTGATTAGTACTTTTAGTCTTACTTTTTAGTCACTGATGTTCTACCATATCACTTCACTCTGGGGGGGCTCAGAGCCAAGACAAGAACCTCTTTGCTGAATTCTACTCCACATTAAGCAAGACACACAGGTAAAGCTCCACACTGCACCCACAGGAACCTGTGAACTCCAGTCCTTCAGTAGAGATGCATGTTGGCAACAACTGCCCGAGTACTGACTTCTCCAATTAGGAATGTTTGCCCTTCTACAAGGC
This sequence comes from Buteo buteo, assembly GCF_964188355.1. Classification (NCBI taxonomy): domain Eukaryota; kingdom Metazoa; phylum Chordata; class Aves; order Accipitriformes; family Accipitridae; genus Buteo; species Buteo buteo. The sequence goes on from NC_134177.1 coordinate 22,522,757, forward strand.
TTCTGGGTTCCAAATTACAGGTGTCATTCTGATCCTGCTTTCCATCAGCTGTAAAAACGTATTCCTTTACTTTTAATAGGTGCCACACAGTTCTTTCCCTCCTTGCTGTTTCCCAGAGGAAAACATGACGACTTACTCTGTCATCTACCACTGCAAATCATCTCCACCCTTTAATCCTGTCCCTTTTACAAACTCTGTTCCTCTACATATTTTCAAGTCCCACCTACCCAACAGATTACTTTTTCTCACCCTCCCTAGTAGGTTTTGGATGATCTTAATTCTGTCAGTACCTGTATATTTAAAAAACAAACAAAAAAACTCCACACCACAAAAAAAAAAACCCAAACCCCAAAACCTACATAATCATATATACAACATGTCCCTATACCAAAGGTATATATAACACATACAGTATTTCCCTTTCCTTGGTTATTTGCCAAAATTGCTGTAGGTGCACAAGTTGGAAACAAGTCTTAAATCTTTTTTTGGCCAGCAAAATGTTTTTATTTAAGTCTGTATTTATGTCACTGCTTGCAAGCACTAAATATGACCAAGTTTTAGTTTTCCTATTGCTGGCTGCATCCAGCATAGGATCCATAGGATGGCATCCAGGGAAGGAATGGCGACGGATGCTGTCATACCACACAATATATCTGGGTTATCTTGCTGAGCTTGTTTCTAAACCAGTATGCTGCCAAGCAAGCCACCAAAACATAGGAATGAAAGCATGCTAGAGCAGATTTCCATCGGGTTTTCCCGCTTCAGAGTTTACAGAGATCAGGTGCTAAGCCCAAATATGCCCTCACTACAGCTGTTGTTACAATCATTTTACACCGCTGCATTTTCTAAGTTGTAATGGATGCATAATCAATTTCTACAAACATGAGAGCAAAACAGGGGCCATCATACACCCTTGGGTTTCACACCTATGCACTTTAACAGAAACAAAAATCTAAACTCAGTATGCAGTACTTTTCAGTTTTTCTAATTATGAATACATAATGAAGATTTGTTACACTCCTATTAGGTAAAAGAAAGAACACAAAGCCTACCAAATAACAGGAAAAAGCATCATTGAAACCTGATTAATGGCATCCCCTTCTGTAGCAAAGAAAAAAATTTGGAAACAAATTGGAATACTTTGACAAATATTTGTTTTCCATCTGACAATACAGAGAAACTGCATGTAAATATAAAACTTTACATCTTCTAGGTCACACACTAGTCTGCCTTTGACCACTTTTTTGAGGACAGGGTTTATACAGAAACATATTTGCTGCAGATTGATTCTCTGCTACAGATAAAAGATTTTAGAACATGTCCTTGCACCTCACTAAGATAAGAAAAAAAGCCCCATGAAAGTTCTGCTACCAAGAGCATTAAAAACAAGCACATGCTACTGCCATGTGCATTTTTATAACATTTCCAAGAATCAAAGTTTCCCTTGCTGTTCTATTCCTAAACCTCCTTTCCCTCATCGCAGCCTATCAGGACTATTTATTTTATACTACACCTGCTACAAACCTGCTCAGATGAATCAAAAAGCAAAAAAAGAAGTCCCCAGCTCTATGGAACCTACACATTTTAGATTACCAAAATGAAGACTGAGAAAGGCCATTTCATTCAACAGAAGAAACCCGCAGATCTACCACTGCTGTAAGGTCTCTCAGAGTGCAGCAGACACTCTGAATGAAGATGGATGTGGTTTTGAATTTGAAGCTGCATTTTGAACAGAACATGATATAGCATTGACTACTTCCTTTCAAACCAAAAAGAAGCTTTACTGTTGTGTTAAGTCTATCAATAAAATCCAGTCTATAATAAAAACTGTCAATTACAAAGCTTTAAACAGTCTTTAAATAACTTTGGATCACAAACCATTCCCCTCTTTAAAAAGTCAGACTTCATGGCATACCCGAACCATAAGTACTGAAAAGACTACTGCAATTCCTTTGCTAGCTTAATACCTCTTCTCTCATTTTCATATTCCTTTTAGGAGTTGTTGGAAGTTTCCATGCTTTGACCTTCCGTTTTCCAACTATGATGATTTTAAAGGTCTCACTTGGTTTACTTGTTTGAACAGCAAATGTATGAGAGCACAAAATATCTCAAAGACTAAGGTGTCCTTAACTTCGGTTTCTTTTGGTCCACTTAAACCTTTAGTTCAAGAGATCCTTCCGTTCAGACAAACTTCTCAGTAAGTGCTTTGATCTGGGCTTGACTACGTCTTTTTGGTTGAAAATAAGGTCAGTGTCCTACAGCTGTATATGTTACTCTGCAGAAATCTGAAAAGAGTCAAAGTCAGTAACAACCCACCAGTCCAGCAAGTCACTTTGGAGGCCCTGTGGAAGCAAAATTTTAGTACCTAGGAAAATCTGTCACAAACCCAACTCTTCGTCATCCACTTCAGGAATTCACCATATTCCTACTCCTTTTCCTATGCAATGATAGGTCATACATGTCTCTGAACTGCAGGGAAAGTAAAACCAAAAACAAAGGAAGTGCTTTTACTTCCTTAAAGGAAACTGAACAACTCTTGTTTAACATTATTATGAAACTTGAAAGAAACCTTATGATTTTGATGGCTCCAGGCCAGAACTGAGTCTTAACTGGCAGCAAAACCATTCCAGAACATGCAGACAATTAAATAATTCTTAAAAAACAGCACCAGAATGTAATTATTTTAAACTTACCATTTTAAAACGATATACCACATGCTCATAATTGTATGAGCATAGATCCTAATCACACACAGATCACAGTCAGTGCCTGATCAGATAACAACGCACCTCCAAAAAGCATGCAAAGGCAAAGCAGTTAATGTGCTTGAATAATTACACTTTTTTTTTTTAGTTAAGCTTTTACTTTTTAGTTTTAATTCTTTGAACAATGCCCTCCCCTACTATAACACTCCCCTCTGCATGCATTTCCAATACAGATCTTTGAACATGCCTCTGAACAGGAACATGCCTCCCTCTGCCCCAGTGTCAGGGGTTGTATTCCGCTACAAATACGTTCTTCTGGCACTAACTTTTAAAGCAAACATTGCAGGGATGCACTCAAACCCAGTAGCGATCAACCAGTGAAGTCAATTTGAATAAACAGATCAGTGAAGAAAGCTCATAAATGTAGGAAAATGTTTATTTTCCCACACCAGGTTAAAGTTATCCTGTCCGACGTTTGAGATTATGTTAGCATGAATGACAGTATTTTCCTCTGCGTGTCTGCCCTTCCACTCAGGTCCTATTCTCAAATCCATCTCACCTGAGCTCCCAAATCTGTCCTTATTCTTTTAATTCCAGATAATCTTATGCTGGGTTCGTTGATAACCTGCCTGTACATGTCTATATTCTAATGCTGAAAGGTCACACAGCCACAGTTCTCAGGGGTTCACACAGTTAGGTTGATTTGCTTGCAGTATTCAAACTGAATGGATTTGGGGAGATTCTAGTTAAGTCATAAGAGCTTGCTGACTTAAGTACTCCAAGCTTTTCAGCCTACTTGCCATCCCACTTTGTATCCTCTCTTTAACTGGTCCTTTATCCCTCACCCTCTGAAAAACTCCCAGAATCTGAATCCACTAAATTCCCCTGGCAACTCACCCACAACCCCACCCATAACAATTAGCTAGTCACACCTTCAGCTTACCCTAAAACTTCACATCTGGTGATTTAGCCATTACTGACAGCTTTCCATGAAGTAAAACACAATTTTACTAAATTATCTAAATTATACCTATGAAAAACAGCAGCGCAACAACGTGATGTTGGAAGTATTTATGCGAGAGGGATGGAAGGGCTGACATTTATTTCACTACCGATTACATTTCTATTCTATCCTTGTGCTCAAGCTATATTTTGACCATCACCCCAAAATATTTTTTCTCCTGACTACGGCCCTGCTATGAGATCTGTTCCATACTGCCATCATATGCCAGGTCACCCAACACTTCCATCTTCAACCACCTCTATACAATCACAAGGATTCAAAATTACGGGGTATGTACACACTTATGTTTCCTGTCTTCCAAACGGAAAACTTTTGGTTTTTTCCACAGGTATGCTATTACCCATTGCAGCACCAACAGCTGGCAGCTCATACTGGATAGAAAAAGAAAAAAAGAAAAAAAAAAAAAGACTAAACAGACTTTATTCAGCGATTTTGTCATCTTCCTGCAATCTAACCCTAGAATGGTGATTACACAGGTCCATTAGTAGACAACATTTTCTGCTGCCCTTTCTTCCCCACAACACTTTGTACAACTGCCAACTCGCCTGGCTGCTGGATAGCTGAATGAGGAATAACACAGGCAACATACTGGAAAAATTGCCATGCTGCTGGCAAATGGGCATGCCTGTTTTTTTTTTCCTTGATCCTCATGGCAGTGGCACAAGCTAACCTCTAGAAATACACCATCTTACAGTTAGAGACAACCCCAACACAAAGGTACAAGCAGGCAAGTTATTTCTTCAAAAGGAAAAATAAAAATAGGTTTAGGTAAACAGCACTGGCATTAAACACAATGCCCTAGCATTTAACTTGAAAGGCCCATTGCGCACATTTTTGTTGCTTAGTTCCACAAAGTTGTTTTCACAATTTACTGGCCCAACAGAAGCTCCTTATGAAGGCACCCAAAAGTCTTCACAGACAGAAATGCAAGCCTGTGTTCAGACTTCTACTTCAGGGGCAATCAGTAAACCAATGCCATAACCGTAGATGAGAGGAAGATGAACAAAGCATGAAAAATATGGCAAAGTGCAAGATCCAGTGTCAGCATTGCTTTGTCCTTTTAAAATAATCGTTAACAACAGAGTGTACCAGGTATTCACAGGGCCTCCCTTTTTATCACCAGAGACTATCAGCATTAGGAAAACATAGTACAGTACCTCCACTATGTAAGTAATTGTGGAATTTATCATAGTGGACACTGAGACAAAGTTATGGTGTTTATTTTTTTATTTTCATAAGGGAAGCCACGAATCACATGACAACTTTCCAGGGCAAACTGACTTCATTCTTGGTACCTGAAAAAGTTTAAGGTGGCTGTAGAAACTATGGATGAAACAGCTGGATAACAGTCACTGACTAGTATTTCCAAACAGCATTTCTGAACAAGGTCTTTCCCATCTCAGACAAACAAATAAGCCTAATTATTTCAGTTTCCAAAAATCAGTTATTTTTAAGAAATATGCCAGCTATCTAGCTGTTCAATGCCCAGTTTACCTAATCAATACAAAAGAGCCTGTCAATCTTGCTCTGAATCCTTTGCCTGTCATCAGAAACACACTTACCATCCACCTTTGTAGCCCTCCTGGCAAATGTTCCTATTATCATTTTGTACAATGAAAAAAAAAAATGCTCTGTTTTTGCTGCTTAGGAGGAACTATTACATTTATGATTCAGGCATTATCTGAACACAGTAAAATGGCATTATCTGATTTTTTAAAAAGAATCATAAACACTGATTCTCACAGTACACCTTCCCACTCTTTATTTCTTCACTGAGCAAGAAAATGCCTCATCCAGCTGTAATCAGAGACCACCTAACACTTTCAAAACAAACAAGAATGTTAATTTTGAATACTAACCTAACCCAATGCCACAAAACAAGCCACATGGGCAAAGCTCACATGCTCCTGCACAGACATAAGTCAAGCCTCAGGTATCCTCTGCTACAATTTTTAGACAATCAAATTTCCAAAACCTTCTGCCCTAAAGGACTCCGTTTGGGTTTCACCAAAGCACAGCCTGATTTTAACAGAACATAAAGTGTTCCACAGTCTGTATGACATTTCTAGTATCTTTCTGGAAAGCTGCTACATAAACCTTTAGTCATCAGCATCCTATATGTAGCTTTATGATCAACTGTTTCCATTTCTATTTCTGTGTAATTTATACCATACATTGGCCTGCATTCCTTACGGAAAGCATTCTGGAAAGCATTTCAAAGAAAAAAAAAATTCTTTTCAAGCACAATCTTTTTATCAGTACTGCAATATGTTAGTACAATTCCAGCAAAATTATGACGACACTAAAACCCATGCAAGTAGTAATCTTGCATGAAATCTATATCTAAAGTCTCCTGCCAGGCATTTGGCATTTCTTCCCTTTTTGTTACACAATTTAAGTTTTCATTTTTATAAATAATTTACCACCCAAGCTAGAATATTTTTAAATATAACCTTCTGAATGTGAATCAATGCACAGCTCGCTTCCTGACTCCCTCTCCCAGCAAGTCAAGATTAAAGGCTACATTCAAACACTTCCCAAATGCAACGCACTGCTTGAACAGTTTTGACCCAAACCGTGCTGCTTGTCCAACTTTTGGACCACTGAGGTTCTTTTTAAGCAAATCCTTCCTCACCCTTGAGGCTGCTGCCTAGCAGCATTTGTGTGTGCTAGTCAAGTGCTTACCAGCACAGTAGGGCTGCCATGCTGTCTTTTTGGCCATCTTTTCAGTAACTATCTTGTGTATCTACCAGTAACTCCCAAAACCTTCCTGTATTACCTGTAACAAACTCCATCTTCTTAAATCCTCTCATACTACCTTTACCAAATGATTCCTTCAACTCCTAAAGCCATAGCTGCATGTTCTGTGTGTGCCTCCCAACACTCCTTGAGAGAGCATCTTCATCATTTTGGTAGAGGCAGCCTTGAAGATTCCACCCACCTGACAATTAAGGTACCACCACCTCCTTTGTAGCAGCCATCATAAACCATAAATCTAATCATATCTAAATCATAAAGCATATGTTAGCAGGTGGCTTAACATTTAATTCCTAGGCTCATTTGATGTATGTTTCTGAGCAACACACACCTCACGGTGGTTTTCTGCATATTAATTACCGGGGGGGGGGGGGTATTAGTTAAAAGAAAATAAAAACCTTGGGGAGAAGAAGAGAATATGCAACTAGAACTGACCATAAATCCAGATAAAAGCCACACTTAGGATCACAAGAAGTCGTCATTCATCTTTCGGGCAATAATATGCAAATACACGTAAGATACAAGCCTTTTATAACAAAAAAATAAAAAAATAAATAAATCTGCAACTTCAGCAGAAAAAGCATGCAGAAAAATTCAACCAAAGTCTAGTTTTCAAAGGTCTCCTGTGAGATTATGAAAATTAACAACAACCTACAGAAGAAACCTCACAGGACACTTAAGGTTTCTTTCATCTAAGGAGGTTGTGAGGGAAGTATGTAAAAATATACACCCCATTGTAAAACCACTGGAGAAAGCAAACTTCATGGGGGACAGTAGATTTGCACATCCTGAAGCATTCCTTTTTGTGTGCATTCATTCCAAGATGCCCGCTTTTTAAACTAAAAAAAGCCCAAAAGACAAATGAGGGTTGTTAGAGAAAAGCAAGTTCACCATTATGAAACTGAAACAATATTACTAAATATTAGAGGTACACCTCTGTTGAGGCACATAGGTACAGATACATAGGTTTAGTTACACCATTGCAGTTTTATAGCTCTGTTGTTGTCAGACCTTCACATGAGACCCTGCTATTCCTCAATACTTCCTTTTTTGCAGAACAGGGAGCTTGGTTAGTACGTATTGAATCTTATAAAAATTAATGTTTCAGCACTACTGAGTTGACATAAAATATTTAAGACACTACAATTAAAAGCCATTAGAAAGAGGAGCATATGTGTTTTAACCACATGCGCTACTTTTAGTTACCTTTTTGAGAAGATTAAAATTAAGCAGCTTTTCCTTTTCAACCCACTCACACCCTCCCACTACAAATTCTGTCTGAGCTAATCCTCCCTCTACAGACGTCAAAACAGGGCATAAGTATTACAGCTACTTACTGCCAAAATGTGTTGGTTTAATATCCCATTACTATTGTAATACTGGCACAATAACTTATTATATGTGACAGCTTTTGCAGTTAGTCAAGGATAGAGCCACTTACTCTGTAGTTTTTTCATCCACATGAAACTGTATTTGTGGAAGAGAAAATTTAAGGTCTGACCTAGGTGCTCATCTCACACTATAATGCCAGACAAAATAAAAGGCTCATAAGGTCATCACATGCACTCTTCCCACCCCATCATTTCCATTGTCCCAGCCTTTACGTAAAGCGATCAGGTTATGGTATTTACAAATACATTGTTTAACCCCTTACTTCCTAGCATTTTTAAAAAGACTTTGACAGATATTTTTTTTTTGGGGGGGGGGTAAGTGCAATATTCCACATGAAGGCCAAGACAATCTCCTTGTCAGAACACATTTCCGATGTAAAGTCCATGCTTGTCAAAAGGTTCACGATTATCTTCAGGAACCTGCAGCGCAGAAATACACTAAGAAGCCCATTCAAGGCTCTAAAAAAATTTAGGTTAAAGTAGATACAACGAAAGGGACTGCTATCAGACATACCAAAGACAACAGGCGTCAAAAAAAGGCAAATTCAAGTAAGTTACTCCACTCCAGCCACAGCGCATCGACCAACAAGAGGTGACGAAGTACCAGCCCGCTGGAGAAGCACAGCACCTCCGCGACAGCACCCTTCGGTTCGCCCGCCAAGGCTGCCAGATACGGAGTCGGTCACCGCAGAGGGACTGACGAGCCCCTCTGGGGCTCCTGCCGTGCACGACGTGTGTGCGCTCACGCACGCACACGCGGTCTGGAGGCGCTAAGCTGCGCGGACCGCTCGCACACACACACACACACACCCGGAACGGAGCCCGTCAGCACCGAGAGCCGGCTGGCTGCCCGCGCGTACCAACCCGGAGGCAAAGTTCATCCCGCCGAGGCCGCGCGGAGGCGGCCAGGCCGGGCGCGGGGGGCAGCTCGCCGCCGGCCGCAGACCGCCAGCCCGCGCGGCCGAGACTGCCGCCGCCCGCAGCACTTCTGCCGCTCCGCGTCTCCCCGGTGCGCGGCGCAGGCGGGACCGAGGGGGACCCTTCCCGGCCCTCGCAGCCGGGCGCGGGGCAGCCGCTCCCGCCGCGCCCTAAACGCCCGCGCCGCACCCCCTCTCTCCCCCGGCGTCGGCAGCGGCCTCCCGCCGGAGCCGCCGAGTATTTAACGGGGGGGGGGGGGGGAGGAAGCACCGCAGATACAGCCGGGTCGTACCGGGGCACCGGCCCGAGCGCTCCCCGGCAGCGCACCCAGGGCAACGTCCCGCCCGCGGGGACACTCTCACCTGCTCGGCTCCTCCGCCGGGGCCAGAGCTGGAGCCGCTGCCCGCCGCCACGCCACGGCTCCGGCTCGGCACCCCGCCGAGCGCCTCGACTCCCGCGAGCGCCGCCCCCGAGCGGCCGCGCCGCCCGCCCGCCGGCGCCCCCTGCCGCCCGCCCCGGAGCGGAGCGGGGCCCGCCGTGCCGTGCCGTGCCGTGCCGTGCCGTGCCGTGCCGTGCCGCCCCGCGGGGCGGTGGTGCCCGTGACTTGAGGGCGCGGCGGCGGCGGAGGAGCTTGAGCCGGAACCTGCCCGGGCTGCGCGCCCCCGCTCCCTGCCCTCGGCTTCCCCGGCGCGGGACGGGGCGGGACGGCGCCCAGCGCGGCGGGGACGGCCCGTCCGCCGTCTCCACTGCTGGGCGTGGGGAGAGGGCGCCCGTTGCTGCCCGCCGTACTGGCGGTCCCCGGGCCGCCCGCCGAGGGGCTGGGCGGTTTCAGGCCTCTGAGGACGGCTTCTTTCCTGACCGCCGTTGCGGGAGAGCAGCCAGAGGCTCCGGGGCCAACAGCGGGCATCTAGTCCGACTTCCCCCGCATCAGAGCCCTGTGTTTCCAACTTCATGCCGCTTCCAGCGTTTGAGTAGACGGCCACCGGTTAGTTCCCTGGAGGCATAGCAGAAACATCTAACGCAGCTAAGCAAAATGGTTACTGCTAGTGACTCCGCTCCCAAATTCTTCTCGTGCTTAACTTACCAGGAAGCACAGCTGGACGTTCTCATAGCCCTTTGTAAGAAAAGCTGATTTCAAGTCCTTGTCAAAGGAGAATTCCACAAATCTCAATAAAAAGATAAAGCCAACATGTTCCGTTGTATAGCTGATGCAAGTGAAGTCATTTCATAACTTGCAAAGTATTCGCCTGGATTTGCTGCCAGCAAAGAAGCTCCCAGCTAATCAGCCTTTCCTGTCACAGGGGCTCATTCTGCTCTACCAGCAGGAGCACTTGTTTAATCCTACAAGCTGATCATCATGCAAATACATCAGTTTTTCACATCTCCCTAAAACAGATGCCAAAATTAATTCTGCAGATTTGGGGAATGCCTTAATTCCCTTTACAGGCACCTCCTTTGACATGTCTATACAGAACCTAAGCAAATACTGGGTGATCAAAGTAGAGGTGCTGACACGAAACATTTGGCAGCAGGGTTTATGGACAAATGGCTGCAGGTTCTTTTTGTTGCAGTCTGGAGTCACCTCACAGAGTATGTGTGGTTCGCATAGTCCCACAGTTCCACTTGAAACCCTGGATACTTCAGCCAGCTTCCGACTGTGTTGTCATGCTGCTCTGCCTGCCAAGCTACTTATCTGTGTGGCCTCTGCTCTTCGGTCATGGTGACTGGTGGTCACTGCCCCGTAAATAGCAGCATGGAGCCAGATTTGCTTGCTTTGATACTGCACATCCACAGAGGTAACACACATAGCACAAAAAGAGTGGGCACGTTTTTCTAGCTAGACTAGTACTTTTGCCTAACTGGTATGATTTCACCTAGAAGAGTACTGAGGTTCTCCATCTTCTTTCCTTTTGGCCTAAGAAGTAGGAATTAATCCAGTTTTAACTGACAGACTGCACAGTGATGTGAGATGTGGTCATCCAGCTGTAGATCAGAAGACTGGAGCCTTTACCAACTGCTGCTCTTTAAAAAACCATACCCAGAGATGCTCAGCAGCACTGTGGTTGGCCTGCCAGCTGATGGCTACACATCAAATACACAGAAGCTGCTGTTCTTCCCAGCTACCAGCATCACATCAGATTAGAGCTAATCACTCATAATGATTTTCCTACTTTTTAGAAAACCGGTACCAGCCATCTGAAAAAGAATGGTTTGTGGAAGAGTAAAAGACAAATTATGGGACCCCAGATATGGAACAGTGAGACTTCTGAGACTGTCATTCACTAGATCACTTTAGGGCACGTTAGGATCACATAATGCCCAACATCAACACAGAGAAATCTGGCCCTTCCCTACCCAGAAAACAGAATACATACTTTACAGAAAAATCATCTCCATATGGAAACAATGATTTACCATGATAGCAAATGCTTGCCAGGGGAGTTACATTTCCATCTCCATCCAGAACAAAGTGCAGTTCACAAAGGAGTCAGGATTCAGGAATTGTCAATCTGTTCTCCATGTAATAAAAGGATTTAGTTTTCTTCACAGAATGTTTTTCCTTTGGAGAATAAAAAACAGTTGTCTATACACACAAAAGAAATCAACTTCATTAGAGAAAAAGTCATTATGATATTTATAATACAAAAGACTATGTACTCAAAAGTTGTTAATAGCCTGAAAACTTCACTGCAGAAACCCCATACACTTGGATTTTAAAGATTAAATTAGAGGAGACAAACTGAGTACTTGCAGGGCAGAGCAACTGCAGCTACTGTCTTTGGAGGAGACTTGGAGCTACCCACAGTCCCACCATATCGCCTCGCTTCATATTCTCGTCAATTGCATCTACCTTCTCGTATACATACCATTATGCATCCAATGAACTTCTCATCATGCAAATACTACTTTGTATCATCAGAATTTGCTTGTCCAGCAAGTATTGTAAGGATGTCGTTACAGTAGAGTGAATGAGCTATGAACTAACAAAAATTCTGTTGCTTTAACCAAATGGTAACAGAGCGTCTATGGACGCTAAAACTGAGCTCGCTCACTAGCATCCACCAGCTGCTACTGAGACAATCCATGATTATATGTAGTCAAAACAGTGTAGTGTCCTCTGTCTGACCTCAACCCCAAGGTAAACTGACAACCTGAATTCTAGAGGACAGGTCATGGTGAAACACAGCCTCATCACCCAGGGAGGACAGTTCTAATTTTATAGTTTACTTAGATTTCCAAGCTCCTGATACTCATCCTGGCTTTTTTTTTTTTTCCCTCCTCCCTCCCACTTTTTTGTTTGTTTGTTTGTTTTTAGAAAAAAACCCAAACAGTTTCCAACTGGGTGGTGGGTTGTTTGGTTTTTTTCCCTCCCCTTCCTTCACTTCTAGTCACACAGAGTCAGAGCAACTACACATCCTTCTGTTTGCCAGAGTTTTTGAATAGGAGATTCTCGGGAGAAGGTAAGGGTTGGATCGGGGCTTTCCTGCAGGCAAATTCTAACACACATAATACACAATCAGTTATCTTTTACAGTATAAATTAATTCAATTTTCTGTTTAATCCAACAGGTAATACTTTCGCAAGAAATGAGAATCAGGAAGAAAGCCCAAAGACTTTACTGAAAGTACCAGCCAGATCCCAGCTACTGCTCCGAAAAGCCATGACAGCAATGGAGCACAGTACATAAGCACAAGTGAGTGGGTAGAGAAAGAGGTAACTGCTCTACAGACAAGTTTGCAGTCAATTTTGCTCATAAAGGAGGGTTTCAGGCACTCCTAAGCTATTATACATTTGAACTATGGGAGTATTTTATACAAGGTAATATTTAAATAAGGTGATTCAGTTCTAGGGTTACTTCTTCACTCTAACAGTTTCAGGCCCTATACATTTGCAGGGTTTTTTCTTCTTTTAAGAACACAAGAGTTTCAGCGGTCTGAATCATTCTTTCAGTTCCATTGTTTGATGTTGGCCGGATTTCTCAGCTACATGCCTGAATGCCTTAGAGAGTCCTTACTCTTCATCTAGCACAAGGTCCCTTCTGACAATACCCCAGTGCTTAGCAAGCATTGTTTTCAGTTTGCTAATTACTGAGATGTTTTCTGTCTCAGTCTACTGCTCTTAAGTATTTAAAGAAACTGCTGACAGTTCTGGAAGGAAGCGTCTTTAATAAGTTACTTATGCCTGCTTTTTGCCACCATACCTGGGTGTCACCTCTTTCAGTAGCTTTGTGCATGTTCCTGCATCATTCCAAGTGTCATGTGGTGTTTCTATCCAATACCTGACAAAGTTAGCCCTGGTTTTATAGCTTTGATGACCTGTGTGTATTTCAGCGTTATATTCCTATAACATCCCCGGACAGTTACCATTAAATTACCTCACTCCAAGTCTCGTGGACCTTTTGGAATCTTTTAATAATGTCTTAACCGTTGGTCTGGAGATCACTCCACAGCCACTCACCCAGATTTCTGTAACTCTTCTATTGCATTACAGCAGCTGCTCTTTTCTTCAGAGGCTGCTGTTACGGGTTTGTGTGGTGCAGGTTTTTTTTGTTTGTTAGCGGGCAAGTAGATAATACACCAGGAAGCCTCTGGGATGAAAAAAAACCTCACAAAAACTAAAAATCAAACAGTCAGAACAACCTGTCCAGATTTTTTTTCTTTTATCGACAAACACTTAAGAATAACAGGGTGTTACGGGTTTGTGTGGTGCGGGTTTTTCTTGTTTGTTGGCGGGGGAGGGTCGTCCGGGCCGCCTCCCGCTGGCAGCTGCTGGAAGCTCCGCCGGCTGCAGGCCGGACCCGCCTCTGGCCCAGGCCGAGCCCGTCGGTGACGGTGGTAGCGCCTCGGGGAGAACACGGGGGGACCCCGCGGTGGAGCAGGGGAGGAGCGAGGAGTCCTCCTCCCCCTGAGTGAGGAGGAAGGAGCGGCAGAGACCCGGGGTGGCGAGCTGACCCCATCCCCTGTTGCCCTGCGCCGCCGGGGGGAGGAGGCGGAGAGAACCGGGAGGGGAGCTGAGGCGGGAAGGAGGGAGGGCTGGGGGGAAGGTGTTCTAAGGTTCGGGTGCCCTTCCCAGGGTCCTCGTTCCGGTTCGACTGGGAGCACATTAAATCGATCTGGTCTCTTCCCCGAGCTGAGCCTGTCTCTTGCCCGTGACCATAAGTGGCGAGTGATCCCTCCCAGTCCTCACCTCCACCCGCGACCCTGCCTTTGTGTTTTCTCCTCATCCCGCCGGGGGCGGGGGCGGGGAGGGGCAGGGGGGAGTGAGCGAGCGAGCGGCTGCGTCGTGATTTGTTACCCGGTGGGCCTAAACCACGGCAGCTGTCTATTATCTTATTCGTCAGCATTTATACGTATATGGCTTTACAGCATTTAAATTATCTCTGCAGGGAGTCACTCAGTTCAACCCTCAGACATGCTATTTTGCAGTGTATCGTGTTCATGTTAAATATTATGTTTTCATCTCTTGCTCTCAGGCTTAACTTCCTGATAATATCATCACACTCAGCCTCATCAGTTTCAGCAGTAATCAAGCAATCAGCAATTAAAGTAGATACTAGGAATATTACCACATAATTTTTCTCTACTCTTTCACTGGTTGATTAAACCCCAAATAATAATTACAAATTCTACATTGTTTCTAAGTGGTATTAAACAGACACAGCAGAAGATACCTTATCTGGTTGTACTTGCTGATATTCCCCTTTCTTATGGATAGCATCAGAAAAAAAACTTTATTTTCCAGAATGAACAGAAGATTGCTGTTTGCACATGACTCTATGTCCTGGAGTATAAACAGGTATCTAATATTCCTTCATTTGGAAAATCATCTAATTTAGTTGCAGGATTTTCAAAAATAAATTAGGACATCTGAACAAATATAACTTCCTTCTTTCTTTTCCAAGCCCCACTATCATGCAGCTGGATGCGTACCAACCATGGTATTAAAATACAGGCATCTCATCCCAGCAGGTCCACATTTTATCCCAGCAGGACCCTAGCTGGTCACGAGAGCATTGCCAGTGCATATCAGAATAACAAAGACCACTTAATCAAGTAATTGAACAGCAATGCCGTCAGCTATCTACAAAGGTAGTGTTAATATTCATGGGATAGGTATCACCAAATGGCAATATTGCACATCACATTCCAGTTGTGCTTTTCCTAAATGTGGAAACAGGGGGTCATATTCTGAAAAGAGCTTCTTGTCACTTCTTTATGGAGAAATTACTGCAAGCAGCAGAAACCACAAACCAAGTTTGGGGCTAAAGTTTTCGAAAGAGGAAGTCTGTGTGGGACCACGCTCATGGAGGAATCTGTGCAATATAAATAGACATTATAAGTATGCTAAGATAATACCCATATCATGCATTGCTGATTTCTCCCCAACAGAAAACCAGACACCTGTTTCCACTTTGCAGAGGTTCGGCAGTAGTCTTTGTAGCCAAATTTCTTCAGTATGGACATGCTAGCATAAGACAGAGTATGAGAACCATAGCTCTCATTTCACTCAGTACCACTGGAAAGGAAGCTTAAGTGCCTTTCTTTTTTTTTTTTGCATAATGCCTTATGACACATCATACATCAGTTCATTCAGGACATCAAAGAGCTCCTGTTCATAATTCACACTGCAAAGCAGTTTTAAATAAGATCCTACACTCATCTGAGAGCATAAACAAACTCTAGCTTTTGTTACCTTATAAGATCTCTTTTAATGAGTATTGCTTACATTGATAATCAGTTATCCTATTTATAGATTTTTATCCAGGTGTTATTCTGAACACCTATTTAAGTTTAAATAGCACACATAATGAGAAGTGACAACTTCTTGAACAGCCGTAAACCAAAATTAAATGTTAAGGAACTTTGCTTTTAAATCACCTTGCTTTGCCTCTCCCAGTGGTAGTCAGCAGTGTAGGGCTGTGAGGTGGAAACAGACTTGGAGAAAGCACCCACCTTTGCCACTCTAGTAGGTGCACTATTTGCCTAGCTTATTATTTCACCTATTTAAAGCTCCATTTGGTAATTTTCCACTAGGATTAGCTTCTGAAAAGAAACTCCACAAAGGGTTTAGCATAATCCTCCAAAACACAGGTCTCAGATTATCTGAATATGTATCATTGCCTTTATTTGCATTTCAAACAACTTCAATGAACGTACAAATGCCCCAAAAGGCAGCAGGTGCTTAGAAAAAGCCTCAAAAACAACCCTTAAAAAATCTGCATACATACACAACTATTCTCCAGTGTCATTCATGATCCCAAACAGCTCCTTCTGTCTCCCTGGAATAAGTCAAGCCATTCTTACAGCACTTAATTGGTTCTAGGGGTAACCAAGTCCAGCTGCTCTGTTTAGCAAAGCAGCACAGCTGCCTTCTCTCAGTCCAGAGGAGCTGAGGAGAGAGGGAAAAAAATGGAAAGTACCCACCACTTCAAGAGCTCCATTCCCAGGGTCTCAGAAACCTGACTAGAATTTGGATTGGAATTTTAAACAGATCCCTTAGGAGCAGCAATTGGCTTCCTAGGCAACCAGGGTGGCCGCATTGCTGCACTGCTTACATGTAGATAGGAGGAAGAGGAGGGGGTGCGGAAATATATATATATACACATATAATTGCCCTTTTATGCTCACAGGAGGGTTTCCTAGTTCATAAATATTCTTGCTGCAAGGTGTGATTTTAGTTAAATTCAGACTCGACTTGCCAAAGTGGTAGGCAGTAAAGTTATTCAGAGTGACAGCCCTTCTGTTGCTGGGTGAGTTGGGACCAGATGGTTAGATGGCAGCAAAACTGGCTTTAGAGTATCTGAATGCTTCCTGGTGCCTGAGGATTGCCCAGGTACCTTGTTGGAGAAGATTTCTGACCCTTCTGGTGGGCAGAACTAAAGAGTTGTCCATGAAGCTAAGTGAATTTTAAGCACACTGTATTATTTCCCTGTTGTATTTAGTTCTCAGGGAAACTGCCAACTTTAAAAGCCTAATAAGGGAAACCTACCTAGAAAAAAGCCCTCGGCACTGACATTATCACTGCCACCTTCCTTATTACCCCATTCTCTGATATGCTTCAAACCCGCTCATGCGGGACCTCAGCCAGGCATGAAAAGGGATGGGCTGTGTCTCCTTAGTCATTGGCCGTCTATTAAAACCAATACCAAGGGCGCCCATATAGCAAATGTATGTCCTACATTGCTGTCCAAAATCTGAAGATGGGAAAAGCCTTGAAATAGTTAATGGAGACATACACAGAAGCTCATGTTGACATACAAATATTATTCATACTGTACCCTTTGTCACCAGAGAGTCAAAAAATTCATATGGAACAGGACATCTCAGTCTCTATAGTTAGTAATGCTGGCAGGTACAGCTGCATTTGGCATACCGACCTGATGTTCCATCAGGAAAGAATGTGTACATGAATACAGATAACATGGGTGGGTGCAGCAGAAACAACATTCAAAGAAGAATATTAAGTCATTGCTACTTGAAATATGAATAACACCAAACAATTTAAGTGGCTGAGTATCTTAGCTTCCTATTTCTGTGAACAAATCTATTGGCTGAGAATGCGAGACATGTAGTCTGGACCCATATCGTAGTTCGAGTAAAAATAGTACTGCAAGACCCACCTTCCAAACTTTTAATTCTTACTGCTTAAAATTAACACTGACTGATATATTGGGAATCAGCAGAAGGCATCTTCTACACACATACATGCACATACTACTGTATCAGATGAACTTCCAGTATGAACACATATAATTGCTCCAAGGCAGGAATAGTAACCTACTAAGCAGATATAAAGCCAGACACTTCAATATCATTTACTTCCAACTTTATTTAATATTCATGTCAGGAATACACCTCATTTTTAGGGCTCAATTCTTATGCATTAACGTACAGAAGGCACTTCGCCAGTGTTGTAGGAGTAAATAAGAAAGTGGGTAGACTGTAGAGAGTGAATGAGTTGTGTAGCATTTTCTCAGCATGACAGAGGAAAAGCAGTGTGGCTAAGCCGGGCTTCTCTGTTTCTACGCCCACATAGGGTGAGTATTTCAAGTATTCATTTCGTCCTCACTACTTCAAGGTTTGTCAAATGAGCAAGAGTAGCTCCAACTCTAGGATAGCTTGTTTTCAGACAAGGAAGAGAAAAAGCCATATTTTAATATTTGAGTCACCCTGGATGAGCCCACCATGAACACCAGTGATGACCAGGCAAGAGACGGTATTCTGAGAAGATCTAGATAAGCAAACTGCAATTGTAGCACTGCCCAATTGCTTACAGGTCATTCAAGCTCCTTTTAGTCTTACAGATCTTTCCCTAGTACATTGTGGGAAGAAAAAAAGAAAAAAATCCCCATTCTACTCTATACCTATGGACTCTTTAGCCAGTTAATGCCTAATCCTTCCCTTGCCTTTTTTAAGGGACTTGAATACTTTGCTTTTCCACTTACAGTTTTCAGATACGGCACAGCTGAAGCTTCACGGATCAAAGCCAGAGCTTCATCAGAATTAGGTTTTGACAATATAACTGAAATAGAACAGAAACTGGGAAATAAATAGCAGCTGAAAATAAGCATGCACGCAGTCAGATGCATGGACTTTTAGGAAAGAATTTCTAGATCACAATAAGCTTACTTAAATACTGAAGTGATGGGCCAGAGTATTCTGCACTGCTTAGGCAGCTCAGAACAACTGAGAAACCATGAAACACTCTCTCCCAGATGTTAATTTCTGAGCCCATTTCTGACATCATTTTTCCTAGCAGAAAACGTGTATTAGGTCCAATACTGCTAGTAAAGCCCTAGACAGATCTTTATTTTTGCTAGAACATGAAGTGGAATTGGCAGGTCCCAGAATCATGATTTGGAAAGGCGTTTACACTTTCTTGCCATTCAAGTTTTGTTAATGAATTAGTAATACATTACTACAACCTCATAGATCATAAGTGTCCTTACTTTCCTGAACTCTGGGGCTATTTCTTAAAGTTGTCCCCGTGCTCCTTTCTTAAGGGTCTCCTCCTTTCCTCTGAAAATACAATTTAGTAGCACTTCTTACATAGGGGGATAGTTCCACTGCCGTCAGTAGAGTTACTGCTGATTTAAAACTGTATAAATGATGTCAGAAAAAGATGTACTTACCTCAGGCTTTTGAAATCCTAGAGTCAAGTACCTTTGTTGCCGACGACTCCATTTGGAGCACACCCCATTCACACTGCTTCTAAACCTCAGCTGCGTACTGGGGAACTGAGAGGGCCAGCTGCTCCCTATGGGGCAGGGAGCAGTAACACAGCCAGCAGGCAGGGGCCTCGCCCCCCGGGGCCAGCCCCACACTGCTCCAGCAAGGGGAGCAGGGCAGACCCGCAGGTGGGGGCCACGTTTGAGCAAGAGCCCAGGTCCTCAGGTGAGTTCATGGTGAGGAAGCAGGTCCCACCTTGAGCCAGGAAGTAAATCCCCAGGTCAGAATCAGGCCAAGCGATTGACAGGCAGGTTCACAGTGACAAGACATGCCCAAGGTCAAGTCAGGGTCCAGATCAATGTGCTCTATGGCAAGGCAGACCTGTAGCTGAACTAGGCACTGGCACCCCAACAGCATAGTACACACCAGGACTAGAGGGCCCAGACTGAGCTTAAATGCGCTCCTGTGGTCACAAGCAGGGGTTTGGCTGGGGGCACTGGGTGACGATGGTCAGGACCATTAAGGCCCGCTAGCACCCTCAGGGCCATAACATGTATTTCCTTCCCATATGAGCCTCTGACAGCGTTTCTTGTTTACAGCCATGCCTAGTGACACCTTCCTCAGTGAACTGTGTTGTGTATTAATCAGTTCTTTTAGTATTCTACAAATAGCATCACTGGCTCTCAACAATTGGCTCTTAGGAGATTTCCACCATCAGTTCAGATACGTGTGAAGTGTGGCAAACACAAACAACAGAAGCAAAGGGCCAGGATACGAAGCTGAAATGTGATAGCAGGTCAGGAGAATGACGCCTTCCCACAGCTGAAGATCCAGTACAAGCAATGGGATGGCAACAAAATCTACTTCACTGAGTCTGATGATTGCTTGGAAAAAACTGTAACTTTTGAAGTGCTCTCTAAAATGATAGGTGCTAAAAAGGCTACTTGGAGATTACCCTTTATTGCATATGTTGTAAGGGGAAATGTAATACTTTTATTTTTAAAGTGTTGAAGACAGCATAATTTTTTTAGCTTAAACGAACAAAAAACAGGCCAAATGATGGCCTTAGAGGTCACCCCTATCTTGCATGAATACAGGCTCTCAGCATTCAGTGTTCATGAAGAGTGCCTGCCAGTATAAATCATTTGTCATTGTCACTGTGAGAACTCATGGGCTTGGGTTTTTTGTTGTTTTTTTTTTTTCCAGAAAAAACTGCGACTTCTTTGTATTGTTAGTTTTTGCATACAGCTAACTAGCATGTTTCAAGGGCAGGACAAGATCAAGAAAAGATGGGAGGGTATTGAGTCAGGAATGTGAGAGAGACAAATGAGTTGTGCACTGCGTGATGATAAAAAAAGACCATTTGATAATAGGCACTGCAGAGAATAGCTAAATAACACAAATTGTATGCATGAGCATCATATTGTCCATAATGAAAAGAATCAACCAAGCAAAGGCCCAAATGCTTATTAGCTCAAGCACTTGTCTGAAAACAAACATATTCATATGAATGCAGCTGTCAGTAAGAACCTAATTAATCCCACGATCCCAAATGAAGAGTGACCCAGCTGCAGCAGTCTTAAGAGCTTCATTTTCAGATATAGGAGAGAAAGGAAGAATTTTACTATTGCTACCCAGAAAAAGCTGCAGGCCCCCTTAAATATGAATTAGGGATCATACCTGATGGAGCACAGGTCCTATTTAGGGATCAAGGCCTGAGGGACCCATCAAACTACTTATTGATGTATAGCATGGTAAGGAATACATGCCATGGACCTTATCAACCAAACAGATAGGCAGAGCGTGAATACTCTCAGTCTGTCACTTGTTCAAAGGTCTACAATCATCTCCCAATTTGGAACCTTATCTCCACATCTGTGCTATGGAAGAACTGGGGTTTGGATCTGTGTCTGAGCACCAAACATCTATACACATTGTAAGCTGTAGCCCAAGTGTGGAGAAAATAGAGCAACTTGCCTCTCTCTCACTGATAATTATTAAAGTGAGCTCTCACTGCTTTCACAGCTGCAGGAAATCAGGGGACTATTTTCCTGACAGCCTTCAAGTGAAGAGAGTTTTCTATTTTGAGACTTTCATTACCCTCCCCCACTTCCAATAGTTTGATATTCCTTTTCAGAAGCTTGAAAATAATATTAGCCACTGAAATTTGTCTTTTTTTTCTCAAAAACTGATGTTCTAAAATTGAAGTTGAAATTGAAACAGCATTTCAGTAATTTTTTTTCCCTGTATGCAATGGCAGTCTTAGTAGATTCTTAGAGCTTTTAAAATAGCCTATATTGGTTGTGCTTATTTTGTAGGCTGATTTCAGACACACAAAGAGGACTCTGCCATCTCCCCAGTGACCTCAGTTGGGTTATTTCACATTTACATCAGCATGACTAAGAGGAGGAGAGTTAGCCCTTCTTAAAAGTCAGATAGCAATGAATGCCTCTTGCCCACAGTCAAGTGCAAGTTCTGAATGAGGAAAGCATTCTTAGATTTAATACATATTTGAGTTCCACTGAACTGCTGCTAATATTAGGTACAGGTTTAAAGAATATTTTTTAAAAATTTCCTTTAAATTGGCACAGATACAAAGCAAACTGCCTCTTACATTCTGCTCTCAGCAATGCTGGTGTCAGATTTACTTCACCTCCCTGCATGAGCAGTAAAACAAAGCCAGATGGGTATTATGAAGATGAGCTGAGGTGTCTCAAACGAACAATCAAAACCAGACAGGCCAACTATGCCAGGTAACTCAGGTAAATCCTTTTAAGGTTGTATAGCCCTTTAGAAGGGACCATGTGCAATTGGGAAAGAGGACAACTAAAACCAGACCTACACAGGCTGTGCTATGAAACTTAAATGGGTTTTTTCTGGCTGCCTGTACTTAAAAAAGTAAAACCACTGTATAAATCTCAGCCAGGTTTATGGGTTAAACCTACTGTGAGTAAAGTGACATTGTACAGTTTGTATGTGTTTATTTATTTGTTATCTTGCACATGAGGAGCAAATGCTTGTTTCTTAACAGATTATACAACAACCTTTTTTTCTCTAAGGGTACTGCCTAATGTTTAGAGGCCTCTGTTTATAATGCATTGAAAGTATGTTTTCTTTTGGATTTTTCTACTCTGGCAAATTAGAAGTCCCCTGCAGGGGGGGAAATATTAAACTGTAGACTTTCAGTAACAAATTCACACTCTTACACTGAATAATTTGTTGATTAAATGTAGTAGCCTGCAGCCTCCTAACAGCTTTCTCATTGAAAATGGTAAGGAGGCAGCAGAATTGGTAAAATGTATCTTTTCCCAAAAAATTTAGCATCAGCAGTCTTGGGCATATTTTTTCCCTCTCTCTCATGTATATAATTATTTACTCTTGTAACAAATACGCAGTTCATAGTCCAGTCAGTATAGTGTTCAATAGACTTTAGGCCATTGTGATACTTGGTCTCATAAAACAATCTTTTAAGATCTAACTCATCGCATAACTTGTCACAGCAGGCAATACTGTGTTAAGGCCTGTTTTGTTCTCAGCTGATAGATGGGTGGGTTATTAAAGCACATATAGATGAGACAGCTAATTTAACACCCTGGATGCTTAAAAAATAAGCTTGCTAAAAGAGACAGTGATTTCATGTGGCTTTCCTACCGCTGATAAAAAATGGCAGTTTTCCTCTCTGGTTTTAAAGCTAAAGATTTCAGTTCTGAACAAAAGAGGTGAGTAAACAAGTGGTTTTGAGGACAGGAGGAAAACATCCCTATTCTTTGCAATGAATGCTCTAAAGCATGAAAGCAGAATACTCTGCATTGTATCTATGATACTGCTGTCTCCCTAATGCACAAAGGGATGGTACGTGGGCTCACACAACTTTGCAGCAAAGTAGCAGGGATGCTAATGGTGTGCCCATGGAGCTTTCATTAGAAATGGAGATGCATGGTGTGTCTTATCTCATCCCCTGAAAGACTTTGCTATGTGTCAGTTGTCAGCAGCGCACAAAGATTACAAAAGCAGTCTAACAAAGCAGGTTTAAAGTTGCACAACTTAGTGTAAAACAGCGTCCCCCTCCTAAAAAAAAACATCGTAAGAGAAATGGAAGAAGGTTCAGACTTCAGTCCACCAAGTATAGACAGTCTGAATTATGATGCCTCTGCCTTTCCTCAACATATCATTGTTATTACAGGAAAAACTCCTGTTGAACTTGCAGCCCATATGTCACATGTGTTTACGTACTGTTCTGGCCTTCAAAGTCAACAGAACATGGGCACAGAGGCATTCATTAGTGAGCAACTTTGATAAAACACCGATGAAACATCAGACTCATATCAGCTGAAACAGCGGCTGTATATTGAGGAATTTCTTGCCTGAAGAGGAATAGACAACTTCATTGTCTGTCTGCTCTAAAAATCTGAAAATTATCAGGTCAGACAGAGCTGCCCACAGGATTACTGTTTTATCTTATATGATCCCAGGTAGTGCCTCTGAAACAGCTGTTCTACAAATTTTCTCTCCAAAAAGGCAGTGTAACAAAAGACTGCACTTAGTATCTCAGCCTTGCCTCTAATTACTTCAGTTTCTCTTCATGTGTTTCTCTCTTCTGATACAGGTTACAGGTATAGCTGAGAAATTATTTTGTTAACCCAGAATCCTATAGGCTTAACAAACTCCCTATACCTATGTCATCTTGCAGAATTTTATCTTCAGGTAATTTGTGACTGAATGAAGAGCAGAAATATTACTTAATATCAAATATGGATTAGCTTAACTACTTCTTGAAGTAAAAGAGTATTATAAGAAAAGAATTGAACTCAGTCTTTATTCCTGTACATTTTAAACATCTTTTAACACATTACCTGGTCTGGTGCCATACAGACTTTTATCTTAAAGGTTTTTCAAATGCAAGTGATGGCAAACATGTTTCAGCTCTGTAATTGCTTTCTTTTCTTTGTCAAAACTAGTGACAGAACACAAGTCTCATATCCAATAATGCTGATATTAATATGTGCTGTAAAAAAAATTTTTTTTAGGCTAATGATTCTTGTTACTCTTGCCAGCAAATATTTCACGACCAGCCAGTTATTCTGGCTATGAGAATAACTCTCAAAACTTCCCTAAGTGTCTACAATGATATAATACTTTGTGCTTTCAGTTTTGCTTCTTGCTTTTTATCTTTTGGTTTTCCTTCATGAGACAATGGTTGAAAGGATCATTTAGTATTATGAATTACAAAAATATTTTGTTTTCAGTCCACTGCTGCATTTTATTTTGATGACCTTTTCAGTTATCTTCAGATGGATTCTGTTAAAATGTTTTTAATTGTACATATTTTGTTTGAGAAAAACACTTATATGTGGAATATGAGAAATCATTATTGGAAAGAGCTCTTCAGTATTAAGTTCTTCAGTTTTAGCCAATGATTTACAGTTCCAGCATACTTAAATTGTATAACCTGAATGGTATTCCCAGAACTTTGTACTCAAACTAAGCTAGGGAAACTGCTAGTAAAGTAATCAATCCTTTTTGTAGACTGTATCTGTCTTGTCCGTGGGTGATCTCATTACAAGTCTGAATACGATACACAAATCTCTGTCAAATCTGCTGGCTTCTGGCATGCTGAGAGAGAAATCATAGGAGCCAAGTAATACTTGAGGTAATAAAATGGACTGTTCTGTGATGTAAATAAGTGAGGTATATTATAGAAGTTCTGCTCACAACTTCAAGCAAGCAGATCAAAAACACAACCACACCAAAGATCTTTTCCACTGCTTCCATCAGTTGATTTTGTTTGTTTTCTGCTGATTGATTTAAACATCTTATACTATCAGTCTTTATCAATTTTGGATATAATAGCCATTAAAAGAAATTGGCAACTTGATCAGCTGCTGTCAGGTTTCAGCAGGCACTGTGTTTTCTGTTTTGCTTCTGGGAAAAATAGAGGAACTGCTGTGTCCTGCTTCCCAAAAGTGGCAAAAGACAAGGTAAAACTCCCTAATATCGGGCATGTCATATGTAGGCAAGCTGCAGTTGAACAGTTTAATAGCAACAGACATAAGCAGCCAAGATATGTCTATACAGCAAAATAGGGATATCATTACACTGGCACTTACCTTGCTCGCTCTGTTAAAGCTCACCATGAAGATGTGGCAGCCAGCTATGACAATAGCAAGCTCTAATATGGCTGCTATTCTGTGCTGGAGAGCATGCCACCAAATCTCTGCTGCACTCCTACTGCTGCTAGCTAAATTAAAGTTATCAGGAATACAGCAATCATGCTGTGACCACTGTAATATGTTTTATTACACTCCGAGAGCATGTGCAGAGTGAAATAACCCAGTACAAACAGCCCCTATGCAAAGAATACTGCCCTGGACTTGATGTGCCAAAAAAACAAACTGACTGCTTTGAATATTATCTGAAAAAACACGTGAATATTACCTCAGCTTTCAGTAATGTCTATAATAAAGGACACAGAGGAAAAGGTAGGATCGCTTAGAAGTCTTCCCTGGTGACTGCCAGTTTACACATTTCTGGCAGAATCAAAACTTAAATTGTTCAAAGCACATGCAGGGCTTCAATAATACCTATTTATGCAAAGTCTACCTGGCAATCAGCAACTACTGGTGTCCGTCAGGGATCAGTGCTGGGATCAGTACTGTCTAATGTCTTCATTAACGATTTGAACTCTCAGCAGCTTTGCAAACAACACAGAACTGGGAGGAGCCATCAACATGGTCGATAGCAGGGCTGCTTCTCAGAGGGACCTGAACAGGTTAGAGAAATGGGCTGATGGGAACTTTGGGGAGTACAACAAAAGCAAAGGCAAATTCCTGCATCTAGAACGGAATGGCTCCTTGCAACCCAGACAGACTGGGGCCACCTGATTGGGAAGCAGCTCTGCAGAAGAAGAGCTGAAGGTCCAGGCAGACACATTCACATGAATCTGCAGTGTGCCCTTGGATCAAGGAAGGCTAGCTTCAACCTGAGCTGTATTAGTGTAGCCAGCAGGTTGAGGAAAGTGATCATTCCCTCTATTTGGCACTTGAGAGACCTCTCTGGGATATGATGTCCAGTATTGGGCTCTCCAGTCCAAGAAAGACATTGACATACTGGAGTGAGTCCAGTGGTGGCCACCAAGATGGTTACAGGGCTGGAGAACATGATAGGAGATGCAGAGAGAAGTGGGCCTGTTCAGCCCAGAAAACACTTGCAGAGAGTCTTTACTGCTGTCTGCAGCTATCTGATTGGAGGGTACAGAGAAGATGGAGCCAGATTCTTCTTGGAGGTGCACAATGGTAGAACGATAGGCAACAGACCCAAGTTGGAACATGGCAAAGTGATTAGTTACAAAGAAAACATTTTTTACCGTGACGGTGGTCAACTGCTGGTGCAGGCTGCCCAGGAGGTTGTGGAATCTCCCTCCCTCCTTGGACGCGTTTTAAGACTCAACTGGATACATGGTGGCACAACCTGATCTCATTAGACCTGCTTTGAGCAGGAAGTTGGACTAGATGACCTCTGGAGGTCCTGTCCATCCCAAATTATTCTATGACACTATGATTCCTAGATATAGAAAGAAATGCTACAGGGAGCTGTTGACAGCTAACCTGCACATGGCTGGAAAATAACAGGAAGAAAAGCAATCTAAGCCTATTGGTCTATCTTCAACAGGTTTTAAGACTTTACAATACATTTTAAAGACAAGAAAAAATGAAGACCAAGTGATGAATGGACACTGAGATAATATCCCATATCAGATTACCAGCACCCCATCATTCATGTCATCCTAGTATCTTCTTTGATAAGAAATTCCACATAGTTTAGACCTGCTGTATTTAAATAGCACTTTAAGTTTTTCACTCTGAGGAAAACATTTAGTGCAGAAAGCATAAACCAGTGAGAGATCTGATAAAACTATGGAACTGATAATTTGTGCCAAAAAGAAAAGGCTGCAAATTGGTTCCTAGCTGGTCTTTTCAAGGCCTGAAATTGGGACTGACTCTCTCTTTAATATGTAATTTTGCCATTGCCATTAAAAAGATGCAGGAGGTAATATTTGTCAATGTCAAAGGTCAGCCATATTATCGGTATCAGAGAGGACTGAAAGAACCTACAGAATGAAATGAATGATCTTGGGGATGACAGCATATGACCTGGATGATATGTAAGTGCACAGAATGCACAGCCATGTATTTAAGGAATTGCAGCCAGCTGGAAATGACTAAGGAAAAGGATCTGGACATGCAGGCAAATCACCCACATTCTGTGTGGTGAGTCAAACTGGTATGATGCAGCTGCACAAGAAATACAACTCAACAAAAGGCTGTAATTTTTTACTGACTCTTTTGATGCTTCTGGACTTCCTACCAGAGAGTGACCCTGAATATTGTACAGTTTTTCAGAACTAGCTTTTGAATTTTTAGAAATCTCTTAGTTTCCCATACAGAGAACTGCAAATGAAAACTACTTGTGTGTGCACAGAGGGAGACCTAACAAAAAAGAAGACGGGAAACACTGAAGCAAAAATATTATTTTTAGGGCTTGTGATTTTCTGTTAATCAGCCATTAATTCCAGAAACACGTCGAAAGATAGCTTTTGAAAGCTTTTGGCAACATCAGTTCCACTAAGTAAAGTACTACTGCAATAAGTGATTTTTAGAGGGTATGAATGCAGGGATAGCAGGTGATGTCTTACTAACTTCTCTTTCGGCACTGTTGTTATTTCTGTGCTAGACCTATAGCAAAGATTCTGCATGCTTGAAGTATTCAGACAGTGTTGTTCACAGGCTGTGAAAGCCAAAAGTAACAATTTTCTTAAATTGAATCATATTAATAAGTTTTCTTATTATGCTCTGATAGTTTCTTATTTTATTACTATGTACATTATTAACTACGCTAGCAGCAGGACATAACAAATACAAAATACTTGTTTTCAGCACGGAATAATTAAGAATATATTTCAATAACATTTACAATTCTAATGAATAAAAGATAACTTATGCAGGCAACTCAGAGGTCTGCATAATTTTCTCCAAGGAGGTTAAAATGCATGATGAGTGCCTAATTCATCAGGCTGCACTTTTGGGTCATATATTTCAATAGCAGACAAGATGTGATCAAGGTCCAGGTAACATATAGGTTTGAAATGTCCTCTTTCCTGCAGGAAACCCTCAAAAGGATATCAGAACTCTTCAGTGTAATTCACCTGAAAAGCAGAAAGTAACTCCGAGAGGTGCATTTTAGAACTTCAGCGCTCTGCAAAGAAGATGTACCAAACCCAGAAACTTTACCTCTCATTCATGGAAGCACTGATTGCATTTTCCCGGCTGGATCTGAGTTGGTAACCACAGGCTAAGCACAACTGTGCTCCCATCTCCATAACAGCAACATAATGAAAGTGGTAATGAATATGACCATCAAACTGGCTTTCTTTCAGACTCTCCACCATTCCTCTAATTCTCCTAATTGCCAGATGCAGCTATTTAGTTTTTTATCCCCAAATTGCCTTCATTTTACTTCTTCTAGAAAAATAACAAAGGACAAAATGTGTTTATATGGCTCAGTCCATTCAGACTGCCTGTCTAATTTGTTTTAAACTTTGCTGTCTACAGCAAGTGTAGGCGGAATCAGCTGAAGACCACTCCAAATTCTGTCTCTTACTTGGTTACAAGTGAAAACCCTGTTGCAGTATGGCACAGAACTGTCCACAGATGGGGGTGTCATTTCACAATATATTGAAGGAGGCTGCTCTGGAAGAAGCTGTCAGATTTATGGCATCTGATTTAGTGTCATCAGAGGAATGTTGCAGATCTTGGACTGTGTACAATTTAAAATTGGAAACACAAGGACTATAGCTAATTTAGCTAAGAGGACACTACAGTAAACTGTAACTTCTAAAAGCAGTTGTTTGTGTGAGGGGGACCTTGCTGTTTGCTTCAACCCTACAGAGAACAGACTTTAAAAAATGAAGTGCGTGCATGGAGAGGAACTTCCCCAGTCTCGAGCTCCCTTTTAATTGCCTATCGTTGCATGTAAACTTTAAATGCCTTTTGAAAGTCATGGCATGGAAATTAATAAATGGGGCTGCTCATGTGGTCTCCTAAAAAACACAGCACACATCACCATTGTTTCATGTGTGTCATTTCCTTTGCACACCAGCTACTGTTCAGCTATGCTAAAAAAAAAGAAATCAAGCAGCCTTGCCCCATCTCTCACTGTTTCAGTAGACAACTGACAATTTGTTTATATCTTTTTTCTGTGTCTTTCTTAGATGCACAAGCAAAATACACCGTTAATAGGAACAGGGGCAACCTTTTGCACCTTCAGGGTATAGTAAGCCCAGAAACACTTGGCATTTTGAAAAATTTTCCTGATAACTAAATGTTGCCTGCCCTGCCTCCCTGTGGTTAGTGTCCTCCATAGCCCATCACAGGGCTGAAGAGCAAAACGCATCCTAAAACTCCCTGCCAGGTTGAAAGAAAAACCCCTCTTGCAAGGGTTGCCTGGCCAGCTTTTTTTTAAAGGCTGCAGTTTTATCTGCTCTTTGCAGACAGCCCATGATTTCTTCGTGGATTCTCTTTAGGGAGGGCTGGCTTAGCAGGATCCGGTGCTGGATAGAGAGAACTTCCACTGAAGTCATGGCCTGTACACTTCATGAAAAGGCAGACACCTAGCATGGCAAACAGGCTGCCAGGCCCATAAATAGAAATTACTTATGTGACCGCATATGTGGTCTCCTGCAACCGCTTCATGCATGGTCAATGCGCCATCTGAGCCCTTTCCTTTACACACTTGCTACTGCTCAGCTTTGCATAAAAGAAACACACACCGCCCCCCGCAATTTGTAAAGAGCTCTCTAGACACTCAGCTCCGCTCTCTGTGCTGCATGGCCTGCCGAGGGGCTGAGTAGCGGACAGCTTTCCAGGAGCTCAGCAACTCATTTCTTTGACTTCTTTAAGCCTGAAAATATTTTGGATTAAGCAAAATGGAATTCTGTGTACTGTGGAAGCGAAAAGCATTATCAGTGGCAAACTAGCAAGTCAGTCATCCTGGAGTTTCTCTAATGCCTCTCCAATTATGATGACATTTTACAAAATACCAGCTAAAACACACTCAACTGTAAATTAGCTGAACTCTGAGCTCAACAATTTAGAATAATTTTAATTCAGTTCAACATATTAATCTCACAGAGGGAGGCTTTTAAAAGGAAAGTTTTCTAAATCTGTTGGTTAGAATTTGGTTAAAAACTTTCTGCAGCCTAAAGGCTGATTATAACACTGCTATAGTATACTTGTTTGATTTCCAGAATAGGTTAAAGGGCATTTGTTATTATTAGCCTTTCCTTTTGTTTTACAACAAAGAACACTTCAATGAAAAAAATATGAATGCTGAAACACTTTCCATCAACACTTTAGAAAAATTTTCATTATTTGCATAAAATAATCACTTGTATTTAGACCATTTTCAAAACTTATTAATTCTGTTTGCTGACTGACCATTGAAGCACAGGTCACAAGGGGTGATAATCTATGCAGCTGATTTTTTCAGTGTTTAAATAGTGCAGATATTGCTTTTAAAATTTTTAACCGCTCTTGCAAGGTCTGAGCCTAGTCTTACTTCCCTCCGCCACTAGAGGGCAAGATGTTCTCATAGAATAGTTTAACAAAAGAGAAAAAAAAAAAAAGTACACAGGTCATTAATTTTAACAGTACCTAAACGTTCCTGAAAAAAAGAGGATTACACAAATAAGAAAATGAAAGAATGAATATAGTCCCCAAAACTTAGACAATACTAAATAGTTAATAGTGGTACAGAAAAAAACAAACATTATCTTGGGAAACCATATAATCTCTTCTTTAGCCTGATATCCTGTCTGCATTTTTCGATTATCCTAGAATTATCAAACTAGAACAAAATTCTTCTATAACTACAAATAACTAGCAATGCCCTGTGAGATGTATGTCTGTGTCTCAACATCAAGAAAACAGTTTTAGTAAACTATTTTTTGGCTTTGCTAATGAATTAATGCCCAAAATAGCAATAGGTCATGAATAAACAGGTCTTCTGTGCACAATCTCCTAAGTGTTAAAGCAGTGTAATGAGTGTAAATCAGATTTGCACAGATGTAAGGAGATCCCCCCCCATGTTTTTATTAAGTATTTGCTTAAAGGCCACAATAAATAAAAAGGGGGTTTGTCCTTCCAGATGGTATTCCCTGCCTCTCAGATATTTAGACAGCCTGACTTTGAACAAGTAGCACTTTCAGGTTTCTCTCACAACTACAGTCTGAGAAAGATTGTCCTCTGAACAAGCACATTAAGGTTCTAATGGTTTGTGAATGTTATATTGGTTTTTATATTTGAGCATACTTTGATGGACTTGCTCTGGCACCAGCTTGCTTATTGTACAGTGCAGTCTTTTCCACGTAAGAGCTATCAGCCAGCTACTTGCTGTGAGATACAGGTGTAATAAGCATCTCCATTTTCAGGTCTTTCCTAGAGACCATTTTCCAGTGGATTGCCATTTTAAATGGCAGTTTAAAGCACAACTCTTCCAGCAGAACCCCCAGAGGAAAGGCACGGAGGAGGACTGTGTCACAAAAGGTCTAAAGCACCATCAGGCCCAAAGTGCAACGTGGAGCTTAGAGGTACGCTTAGCACTGGGGGCTGCATTCTGTTATTGGTCATGTCTTTCTATTGCACTGATGATCCTTCCCAGATAGAAATGTTTTAAAGGACTATTATCTCACTTCCAGAGAGATAATTTAATATTAATTCCCAGACTTAATCATACATTACTGCAAAAAATTACAAGTTGCAGATACTTTTTAAAATCAAAGAACTATTAGCTCGCACAGTAATATCCTTACTGAACAGCTCTTCTAAAATTTAATAGGAAATGAATGAAACATAGCATTTTTTACACTATATTATCTCCAGCACTGACTGGTTTTGAGTTTATTTTCGATTAAAAACAAACATAAAATGACAATTTAGGACTTTATAGTAATTTCCTAGAAACTGACTGATTGCCAGAGAATGAGAGGGCATAGGCATCACAGCAAGACGCACAGTCTGAGAGAAGCAATGGAACAAGGAATTCTGAAACACTTAACAATACTGACAAGTCTCAGTGGCAAAACTACTTTCTAGCTAAAGTATGAACCTCTTTTACCTAGAAGCAAAGCACCTGCTTCCTACTAGTTGTTTACATATTTCACCTAAATTTTCATGTGTTAACCAGAACTTTGAAGCAGAAAATGTGAATGAAGACTGAGAAGTGATGTATAAGGAGCTAAGAATGTGTTTTCAAATAACACTATTCAAAATAAATGAGAACAGTTAAAAGTGCCACCGTCAAGCAGTTCATAATCTGAGTCTACCTAGTTACCAAAAAAAGATTAAGGGACTTCTTTAGTGTTCTCTCTAAATTTTTGAGGATGCACTAAAGACATTAAAATATCTGTATATATTCCATTTATGTAGGTAGTAGAAAAATAAAACAAATAGTCTTTCTAGTTAGGACTAGCTTTACCAACAATATAGATGGTGCAACTGGAAGCAGACACTGCGTTACAGGAAAAGCATAAAAAGAAACGAGGAGCGGGAAGTTTATTTTATTTGTTCAGTAATAACCCCTGAAGGCAGATGAAATTCTTGCAAACGTATTGTCTTTTTTTCAAATAGATTTGCTTTTTGAATTCATGTAATAGAAACTTTAAATACACATCCATATTTATAGACTCAGATATGGCAAAATCTTGTGAAGCTTTTATAACTAAAAGGTTATCCTAGATGAGCAAAACGATTAGCTGTTTGTATTCCATATGGAACTGGGAAAACACAGAGTAGTGATTTCAAATATTTCCTCTGCAAATATCAAATTGCCCTTTTTTAGAGCTCTCTTCTTCCCATGCACACACCACTGGCAATGAGGAAATGTACCTCTTCAGTGAAAGTTTTGTGCATATGCAAGAGGAAAGAAATATGCAACATCTTGTTTCTATGCTCTATATCCACCAAGCAGCTATGCACATATAAGTAGATATATTGCGTAGTTCATAAGAGAAATACAAAACCATCCTATCTAAAAGCAAGCTTTAATATAAAAGGCACATGCAGTGAATAATGTTCAGACAACATCTCATGATGAAGGCCAGAATGTTCTTGTTCGTTCTATGATTAACTCAGAAAGAGAATAGCAGGAGCTCTTCTCACATTATATTGCAAAAGGCCACAAACCTTCCTAGGCCAGTCCCAGGTTTTCTAAAGGCACACAAACCATATGAGACTTGGGCCAAAGCCACCTAAATCACCATAAGGCACTGGGCTTCTGAGGAGCTCACTTCCTCCCCTTAATTCTGGTGCACTGGAGTGAATTCACAGCACTTGGAATTACTGCTGCAAATATTGTCATTGAAGGAACCTAACAGACTAAAAGGAAGAGTGTTACAGAAATTATCACAGAGGCAGATTAAGCATCCAGTTTTCTAAAATTTGTTTATGCAACGTAAACATCTCTTGCTTTCTAGTCTTGCTTTATTTATGGCTGTGGTTTACTCTGGCCTTAATTTAACTTGTCATGCTTCAGTTCACCGGTCTGTAAAGCAGGTTTTTGAAATGCATCACAATGAGGTAGTGGGCCTTTTCAGATTTTGGTAAGCACTCAGCTACTTTGAGAAAAGGTTGTTGCTTATCTTACTTGAAAATCAGAGTTACAAAATTTGGTGCTGATGTTGAAACCTTGATAAACTCATTCATGTTCCAAACCCAATTTTCAGGAGACAAATTGCCTCCACTGCAGTTAGCATTAATGTGTGGCATTTTGGCAGTATCAAAAGGTTGACAAATGAATGAATGAATGAAAATGTGAATTCATCTATATTTTCACCTCAAAAAAAGAGATTCCCCCCAGATGAAGGTAAGCCAATAAATGCTTATGGATAGAAGTAGTGAGAAACCACTGACACAAATAGTAACTCAGTACATATCACCTATCCTGGAAATTTTTCCTCCAATGCTACCTAAAAATATTTTTCATGATCTTAAGGCTTGAGTCCTCATTGAATAATTGCTTCATTCCTTTTCTATAATCAATGTAAAAAACAATACAGGGATTTTAGCCATTAGACTGAATTTCCTTTCTTAAACTTTTTAGTTTCTCTGTATCTAGATCTGAAGTTCTACACGGACTTTGAACATATAAAAGTAAATCCAGAGCTGCAGATTAAGTGCAATCTTCCTCCTTTTTCTATCCTAAAAACTGGAAAAAAGACAGCAGGAAGGCTTCTAACATAACTAAATATACTGCATATGAAAAAATCGTAGAAGAATTGTGAACACATAACAAAAAACTGTGTATCATAGTCATTGGAAGGAGTACCTTAGGGCCAAAGATAATGAAACTACCAGTTTTTACTCAGTCAAACTGTATCATCAGTTTTTCAAGCAAAACTTCCAGTATGCTTTCAGAGGAAACGTTGCTGCAGAAAACTGTCTCTCAGTAAATCATTGGTCTCTAATTTTGAAATCTATACTGGAATCTGTGTAGGCAAAATGGAAATGTAGCTCAAATCCTGAAGGATTAAGTTCGCCATGACTAATATCATGTGGAACATGCAGCTTTGGAATGTAGGAAGCGAAGCAATGACTGATCTTCCAGATTTGTATCAAGAATTAGGATGTGAAGCAAGAGTTTATTTAACAAAGATATGCATTGATCTCTGCTCAGTAGAAAGTGGCCTGGAACTGAAACAGATGGTCTGTCATGTCTCACTGGGCAGTCAACTTGTGTAAAAGAATGAGTTAGAATGATGAGTTACAATGAAGTTTCAGATGTGGGCAATATAGGTAGGTAGAGGATTGGACAGAGATGAAGTACTCTTTAGTCCAACTCAGTAAAGTTTTCCACTTAAAGTGTTTTCCTGTAGTAATGGAAAAGGAAAAATAAACCATATCTGTGCCATGATGTATATTAGTTCCATGAAATGGTCAAACAGTTTTCAAAAGTTGCTAAACAACAGGCCCTGCATTGATAAGAACAGATAGTATTTCTTTCTCTTTACAAAGCTGTGTTGCTAGAATAATTCCCCTACGAATGCTTTTGTGAGTAGTGGGCTGAACAAACTGGTCTTAACAGGTTCTTGCTTGTTCTCTGAGCTTCTCTGGGCATGAGATATTGAACGAATCTTTTAATTAAACACTTGCTTTTATAATTCATTGACAGATTTCTCAGGAACTGCTGGTACTAAGCCCTTTTCTAGTATATTACTTATAGCTAGAGCACAGAGATAATTGAGCCACAGCTCCATCAAGACAGCCTGTGCAAACAAAGACTTCCAGCTTCAGTTATCCAGGGTCCGGTAATTTACACTGAGAGTGCTGGATACTATTTCAACAACACAAAACAGCCATAAACCTAGATGTCCTATTTATGTAGGATACTAAAAACAATCTATTATGTTCCAGATACCTCATCAGATGGACTGTCTTGCAGGGATATACTGAGATAGAAAATGCATTGCACCACTGGCCCTCCTGAGGAACCAGTCACTTCAAGAACAGCAACAATGCACCTGCTGTTTCAGCTCCTCCTGCCAATTACTGATGTAACAGCCTACAATACAGGAGGCATAACTGCTGACGAATTCAATCTGATGATATATTTAGATGCTTTTTTTTTCCTAGATCTGAATCAGAGGAAATAAACATGTGTGAACAACTGCTTTTCTAGGACTCGGATTTATGAGTGGAATATAAAGAGAAATAAGGTGCAAAATATTTTGTTCTGAAAAAACCCTAAGATATTGAAAGTATTATTTTGCTGCTATATAAATCCTTCCTTTGCCCAAGTCTTAAGAACTACGGTACGCAGTTATTGTATCTGCATCCTAAAGCCATGGATGAATTAAGAGAAAGTAAATAAAAGACAAACTAGATCAGAAGGATGTGCGCTACTGCTTCCTAGATGTGCATGATTTCATAGAGCTACTTTTTTCACATATAGATTTTTACAACCAGCACCACAGCCCTCTGTTCCTTAAACAAGGCAGGAAGGATTGTTTACTACTTCACAAAAGGAAAATATTCCCTCGAGCATAAGACCAAGTTTATATTTTAACTTTGCTGATTCCTTCTTTTTCCATGTCCTCTTTGTTTCTATGTGGTTTTCCTTATGCAGTGTATCTGCAAGAACGATGACTGACAAATATCTGCCTGTGAGTGATTCAAACTATTGTGGTTGCTTCCTGAAAATCAGATCATCTTATTAGCTTAAATCAATTAAGAAGAGCAGGGGGTTCTAAAACTCTTCCCATTCAAGCACTCTGACTGTATTTTCTCTTTGGGGAAAGTTGAGGACTATATGACTCAAACTTTAATTCCTCCATGTTTCTTTGTGGGGAACTCTAAGCAAAATTAATGGAAGGTGTCTACACAGAATTCTTCCAAACACGCAAACGAAATAGAAATCTTGGATTTTTTGTTCTAATCCATATAATCTACTCTACTTTCATGGGCAGTAACAAGAAATGTTGGAGTAAAGTGATTTTTTTTTCCCCTGAACCAACAGTGTCCCTTTTGTTTCTAATTCCAAATAAATTACAGTATTTAACAATAATGACTCAGATAAAAAAAAAAGAGAATACAAGTGGTTGGGTTGACAGCCACTCCCATGGAAGTAATACTATCACTAATTTGATTGTTACATAGACTTGCTCTCACTTTATTTTTACAACATGTATTTTTGCATGTTTCCGCATTTTGGGGGAAATCTGATTCTGCTTTCAGGAAGGTGGATATAAGAAATCAAAGGTTTACATGCACAGAAGTGGGTAGTGTCTAGATAACTGTGATATCCTGTTCCAACACTTTCTCAGTGCCTGGCGCTTTCAGGACTATCAGCTGCTATTTCCATTCTTCCATACTGAACCTGCGTGTATGACTTTCCTCCGAGCTGGCATGAATCCTTCAGTGATAAATGTTTTCCACAAAAGTACCTGTTCTGCTAAAGTTATAAACTTTCTTGAAGTGACATCTATTTTACTTTGAGAAAAAATTACAGGAGATTTTCTGAGATCCAAGATAGGTGTGATTGCTTCTAAAAGTCTCATAACTGATTTTCTTGAGCCAAAATTGGTGGCTACAATAAATTATGTGTAACCTTTTAGGCTGTGTATCAATGATGGTGTATTGGCTTTGTGTGGCAAGGTTTTGGTAGTGGGGGGGTTACAGGGTAAAATTGGCTTCAGTGAGAAGCTGCTGGAAGCTTCCCCTGTGTCCAACAGAGCCAATACCAGCCGGCTCTAAGATGGACCTGCTGCTGGCCAAGGCCGAGCCAATCAGCGATACTAGTAGTGCCTCTGTGATAACATATTTAAGAAGGAAAAAAAAGTTGCAGGGCACACAGAAACTGCAGCTGGAGAGAGGAGTGAGGACATGTGAGAGAAACAACCCTGCAGACACCAAGGTCAGTGAAGAAGGAGGGGGAGGAGATGGTCCAGGTGCCGGAGCAGAGATTCCCCTGCAGCCCCTGGGGAAGACCATGTTGAGGCAGGCTGTCCCCCTGTAGCCCATGGAGGTCCACAGTGGAGCAGATCTCCACCTGCAGCCCATGGAAAACCCCATGCCAGAGCAGGTGGGTACCTGAAGGAGGCTGTGACTCTGTGGGAAGCCTATGCTGGAGCAGGCTCCTGGCAGGACCTGGGGATCTGTAGAGAGAGGAGCCCATGGAGCAGGTTTTCTGGCAGGACTTCTGACCTCGTGGGGGACCCACGCTGGAGCAGTGTGCTCCTGAAGGACTGCACACTGTGGAAGGGGACCCACGCTGGAGCAGTTTGTGAAGAACTGCAGCCCATGGGAAGGACCCATGTTGGAGAAGTTCATGGAGGACTGTCTCCTGCGGGAGGGACCCCACACTGGAGCAGGGGAAGAGTGTGATGAGTCCTGCCCCTGAGGAGGATGAAGCAGCAGAAATAACATGATGAACTGACTGTAAACCCCATTCCCCATCTCCCTGTGCCGCTGGGGGGGTAGGTAGAGAATCTGGGACTGAAGCTGTGCCTGGGAAGAAGGGAGGGGTGGAGGCAAGGTGTTTTGAGATTTGGTTTTATTTCTCATTACCCTACTCTGGTTGACTGATAATAAATTGAGTTAATTTTCCCCAAGCTGAGTCTGTTTTAGCCCGTGATGGTAATTGGTGAGTGATCTCTCCTGTTCTTATCTCAACCCACAAGCCCTTTGTTATATTTTCTCTCCCCTGTCCAGCTGAGGAGGGGCGGAGTGATAGAATGGCTTTGGTGGGTACCAGGCATTCAGCCAGGGTCAACCCACCACAGATGGAGAAAAAAAAGCCGGAAAGCTGTCAAGTGAATTGTTCAGAGATTCTCCAGTGAGGACTGGATTTATGAACACTAGAGGAAATTCTACTGTCCGTTAGCCAGCAGCTCAGGTGCAAAAAGTGAACTGTGAAATGTAATAACCCAATGCTTGCAGGGCCCATAGCATCAGCCATAAAACTGTATAAAATTATCCTGCCTTTTCTGAGTGCTCATGCTTGTAACTGGATTTAATGCCAGTGATGTCATTTTTAAGCCCACCTTCAACAGTACAAAAATTCATATGCACAACTATTTGTTATACAGGTAGGCCTCTTTCATCACTGTGAACTGGACAAAACTTCCAAAGTTAAGTAGAGATCTGCAACTACTCAGAATGTGGCTCACTAATGTCCTCCATTAATGTAAACTTATAGAACAGATATGACAATATTGAAAAAGGATCTTCATTTTTAATGTTTATTTGTTTTGTGGGTTTTTTTTTATAATGTGTTAGTTTTCTCTACCTCGTGGGAAGCCGACCAACACTGGTCCTACTTTGAGATGAAAGTGTTTCAATACAAAGAACCAGGCATCACACCTGAATTAAGCAGGGTACTTAAATGAGGATCGCTGCACAGAGTGCTAAACGCACACTGGCCACTCTGGTGTGGTGTTGGAACTGTGAGGCCAATTTCAGTAACACTGTAGCTGAACATCATAACATCAGCATCTGGGCATGCTGGAAACGATTGCAGGTGAAGTGAAGAAGGTTCAGGGGTTGGAGATACACCTTGTTTGTTTCGAAGTCCAAAGTTTGGTAGTTGTTTTCCTTCATAGGATTTATGCTACTCTATATATTCCGTAACCGGTGTTGGTGATCAGACAAGTAAAAAGAGAACCTATCCCAAAACTAAACATCCTTTCTGATTTCTAGCTGAAGAGGGCAGGGAACTAGGGTGACAAAAAACTCTTAAAAATGTAACTGAAGTAATGCCATTCTTCCCATACCTAATTTCTAACAAGGTTTGCTTGCTTTCCCATTCTGGTGGCCTGGTAATGCCATCACAGCAGCACATTTTGTGCACAAAGTATGTTTGTAATATAAATATAACCAGTATCAGTGAGAGTAGATTATACCAGAAAGCAAAACTGCTCTTGTCACAGCAACTTAAGTTTTCCCTTGGGATTTGTGAAGTATGGGTCTCATTCTGTTAACACTTTGAGAACCAGCTACAGTATTACATTTCCCTCTCTTTTCGGCAGGCAAGCAGTACCACCAAATACACTGCCTACATACATCAACATTACCAACCTATTCCTCTCTGTCTATTCCCATAGAACTGAAGGGAAATAGGACAAGTTGCTAATCTTTGATTTACCAAAAATGAATCTTTTTCCTTGCCTTGCTGTGAATTCATTCCAAGAACTAAGCAAGTCAAGCAGATCTCAGGCTGAGTTAAGGAAGTTTTCAATAAGTAGTTACAGCTGCTTTAGTTCATTTGCCTCCAGTTACACACCTGCAATAACACCTGTCTTGTAAATGCTGGTGCTAATCCCAGTGAAGGCAAAAATTTATGTAATATTGTTTTATCTTCTTGGTTACTTGGAGACATGCTGTGAGGCATGTTTTTGAGTCAGAAATTGGTCAATGCAAGTTCTGTGAATATGAATGCATGATGTTAAATGTCTCTTCTAGACTGTCTGTTTTACAGAAAGGGGAAGGTCAAACTTAAGTTGTGAGCAGCTGAAAGTAATTCCGTTTATATACTTGCAAATATTTATTCATCCTCTATGACCGGATGTATAAGTAGGTTGAGCCTACTTACTCTTACAAATTACATCTGTCCTAAAGTACTCTTGGTCTATTTAACTGTGAGCATGGCTGATCTCCTTAGATCTAGTATCACATACAGTAGCATAAAGCTGCACCATGAGGTCACTCATGATGTGGGCACACGTATTTCTCTATTTATTTCACCTATGGCTGCTGTTGTGTGCAGCCGCCTCTGGTGACAGAGCCTCATAAGCTTCAACCCTATTTCCTCCTGAGGTCCAAACATCTACATTAATATCAGCATTCTCCCAGATGCTAGCATGATTTTTGCTCACTCCACACTTTCCAAAGACTAGGGAGTCTTCTGCACTCCAAAATATAAATGATTCTGCTCTCTATCACCAGTGTAATGCTGTTTTAAAACCAATTATGAATTTCCATCTCTCATGCAAATGTGTCATGTTTAACGTTGATGCATGCCCTTTTAACATTTGCAGCTAAATGTGTGAAGCTCTCATGACCAAATGAGCACTATTGCTTTGGGATCTGAATGCAAGATCTAGAGCATTTCACCTATGTTTCACATTCAAACAGGTTTAATCATTTGTCCTGTTTCACTAAGAAAGCACAATCCCTCCCTGCCTGAAGAGTTATTCTACAGGCTTTTCAAATGAGATGAGGTGATAAAGAATAGCAACTGAAGTTACACCCAGCATTACTGGTCAACTAGTGCCTGCATCCCTCATTTCATGAGGGTTACTTGAGAAATTCACCTGAGCAAGGCAACAATTCACCAAGGCAAAAGAACAAGGCAAACAGAAATCATTGTACACACCTAGCATAAAAATCTTTATTTGTCTGAAGTATTGCTAGCTTATGAACTGCTGGCTTGTTTTCCTTCCTGGTGACTCAACCTTGGTCAGAAGTCATATGGTCTTTTTTTGCTGTGTACTGTTCTGCCAAAGTGAGGAAGAAACTGACTGGCAAGTTTGGGGACAGTCTCCAACCACACACTTGTCCGCCGCTCACTTCCACCTCATGCAGAATGGCTAGTGAGTCATAGTATGGCCATAATCAGCAGCCAGGGAGGAGAACAAAGAGACAGGGAGGAGAAAAGTCTTAGCTTATCTGCCCTATCTTCCTGGAAGCACAGGATGGGTCCCTGTGTTAAATAAGGTTTTAAATATTTCTAGGAAAAGCAGAAGATTTTAACTGAACCTAAGCCGTACAGATTTTGCTGATAACAGAAATAGTTTTTCACGTTCTTAATTCTTCAAAGTACATCTCAACATAGCTAATGGTACAGCAGTGTATTCAGTACTGCACTACAACTTAGCCAAGCTCGGACTTAGCTCTTTACTGTTCTTTACTATCCTGTAGGAATTATAATATCTGCTTTTAGATTTAAATTTCCAAATATCAGACTGGCAGTTTTAATAGCAAAATTACATGTCATTAAGACTTTGTTCTGCTACGTTTATATGTAGCATAAATTCAGGCATACTGCATGTAAATGCATGCCTGCAAAAAAATAAGTTTATCACAATCTAGTCTTTGATATTTTGACAAAAATTTGGAGCCATACCTTTAATGCTGATGAATGTGCATATCTGACTATGTAAGTGCCCAAAGTATGTTGCCTTTAAAAATGCATGTTTTACAGGATGTCATAAAAAGGGCATCAAGCAATAGAAAGAAAGGTAGCAACTGGCTTCCTCTGCACTGAACCTTCAGGAATAACTCAAAAAGCCTTTTCCAAAAGCATCTACGTAGTTACGGCTTTGGAGTCAGCAGGTGTGTTTGAACCATCTTCTTAAAGCTTACTAGTAGGAATGTTTTAAAAAGGAAAATGGGAAAAATATCCTATGCACTGAGCTAGTCTCATCCAATGTAGCCACAACTTCATACTGCTTTTGCAATATACAGGTATCTATTTCCACTACAAGGAATAACTTAAGTAGATCAATATTACGGTTAAAACAAAAGTTCATGCATTTATTGAGTTATAATAGTAGAGAGCAGCCACTTCACAGTTTCACTGCAGTTTTCTCCACAGTCTCGATTGTGGCTACCATGGAGCTAAAACAAGGAGTGTGCAGAGAGCTCTAAACACCAGAAATCCAGTTTGCAGTGCTAACTCACCTGGGGACTCTGCAGGAACAGTTCCATCTTCTGCTATGTTAATATAAATGGATGTGTCAGACATTAAACATAATCTGCACACTTGCTGTAGGCAATTCCACTTGCAGGGCACTAAAAGAAATATTGTTATACCGGGACTCCATTTGCTCCAAGCCTTGCCTCCATCACTGACTGGACGCAAGAAGAAGAAGCCTTCTTTCTTTGCATACTTGTCTTGTGTTTGGAGCAATGGACAGGCAGGAAGAGAAGACACACTAGTGCAGAGATAGGAAGGCTTTTATTGGCTTAGCAGAAATGCAGCCTGTCTCTTTGCTCCTGTCAGGAGGTAGAAACAAGCATTTCTGCTAACCTCTGTACAATCAGTAAGTTTCCACTCTCTAGCAGCATAACAATGCATTTTTGCCTCCGGGAGGAATGTGAGAGCATCATGTGAATAGGAGTGGTGCAGAGTCCAAAGGGCTCCAGCAGACAAACCAGTCGCTCATATTGATGAGAGCAATATACCTAGATAAGTTGAGAGCAATATACCTAGATAAGTTGAAAGCATCATTGGAAGGAAATGGATTTTGCTTATCAAGGCAAATACAAGAAAGTGAACTATTACCAATTATAACTGCTCCAGTTCTAGGTCACGGAAGCACTCAACACTGAATGACTTTTTTAATCCATCGGGCTTTATGTGAGCCTAAATGCCAAGGAAGGAGGACAGGCAGTGTGTCAGGCCTGAGCTTAGCTGTCCCACTTCTCCCTGAAATTTCTGTAAATTTAGAACTTCCTAAAAGCTGTCTTTCTCTTCTTGTATGAGATTTAGTAACTTCTTTGCTCTTCTGTGTGGCAAAACTGAAAGTTAACTGGTTAGATTCCCTGCATAACATCTAATTCTATCATGTTCCCATTTTTTTAACGTTACAGCACCTGAAAATGATACAAAATTTTTATGGCAGCCACTGCAGCCTGTGTTGAACCAACTGTAGCTTTTCATTTCCTGCACTGTGATTCTTGCAGGAGGAAGAAGCTTTCGGCAATACCAGACACAAAGTCTTGTCCAGCAGAACAGGTCTTGCCATGGATGGCTCAGCTAACCTGTAGTATGGCACCATAAGTATTTGAACACCTTGCCAAATGTTTTTTTTCATATAGAAATCCCAAATGCATTTTTGATGATAATTTAGTTATTGCAAAGGTTACCACTCATTTCCTTCTGACGTTCATCTTAAATATTTGATAGCACTAGCAATGTCATTCTAACCTGCTAGTCCAAAGCAATGCTAGTGAGAAGTGAGCTTTACCTCTATAGGCATTCCCTGATGCCCACAATGAACTGCTATGACAGTATTGTAAAAAGGCCATTTTGGCCTTGTATCTTGACCGTCCCCTCAGTAACTGAAGATGAATAACTGCGCATTCTGGTGATGACTCAAAAGTGTCTCATCAGCCTTGAATACTTCACTGCTAATGGTGTTACTGACTTGTACTGTGCTGAATGCCACACTTGACTGATGACACTACAGCTTTTGAAGACTCTGGGTTTAAAGTGCTGAGCAACATTTTTGTGGCAATGCCAACATCAGTTTCATGTAGGTCCCTCTAACTGAATACAGGTGGTGTAGCATATCACCAGTACATGTTAGGACAGGCAGAAAGATAGCTAAGGTTCAGCTCAGTTGAGCTGAAGGCACATTTTTGTTGTAATGAAAGCTCTAACAAGAATCACAGTGGTATTCCCTTAGCTACTAGACTCTACTAACTATCCACAGTGCCTCTTTCCCTCCATATATAACATGCAGAGAGCAAGGCCTTGTTTCTGCTCTGGGCCTTGCCCATTATCTGTGATTAAAAACTGAAGAGCTGCCTCACACTTTATGAGGGCTGATAGTGCACCGCTTGGAAGCTGTGGGTAGCAACAAACTAAGCAGCCAGTCTAAGGAGCGGTGTTATGCAGGAGCATGTTACATTGGTGTTACTGGAATTCTCTGCTGTCAGTGTCTGTATGCTCAAAGGACAGAGTAATTTCCAAAGTAAAGAGCTAGCTTGTCCCACTGCCCCTATGAAGTTTGATCACTTAG
Source organism: Buteo buteo (assembly GCF_964188355.1). Lineage (NCBI taxonomy): Eukaryota > Metazoa > Chordata > Aves > Accipitriformes > Accipitridae > Buteo > Buteo buteo. Next base: position 22,567,015 of record NC_134177.1, read on the forward strand.
TTGGCCTTCAGGGTATAGCTTTGTCAAACATATTTCTGTTGAAGCATTCAAAGAGTACTGCAGATGACATAACTCCTGACTGCAACTCTCTAATTCAAGTATATCCTTAAACACAATTAAAAACTCCCATGACATTGTGGTAAATATGTTACAATACATTTAGGCTGAAATATATTGCTTAGTATGTTGAAGATGTTTCTTAACTTGTGTCTAATAGCTCTAGTTGATTTGCCTTTTCCATTCTTCTGGGCAGGCTCCAAGCTGGGAGACTTGCTGCTGGTGCAACAGCTACTCTGCTCAGCTACCAGGAAGGCCAAGTGGGAACAAATATGACAGCTCTTCTATCTCCTACTGTCACTGCAGGACCACAGCAGTAAAAAAAGGAAGCCAAAAGGGTCTACCAAAAAAAGGTCTATGCAACAATAGCGATAGAAGCCAAAATAGCAGATGTTCCGCCCCCTATTTTTCGGTTATAGGCTGGAGTAAGGGAATTGTATCTTTTGCTTAAGTACCTTTCTACCAGCTCTTTCTGAAGGAGGCAGAACTCCATGTATCTAGAGAACTTATAGTATAGTTTCTATCTAATATTAGGCAATTTAAAGAATGTTCAACACATCCTGATTAGAAATCAAGTGAGCTAATCACTGTCGTGGTAGAGACGGACACGACAAGTAACAGATCATGCAAAATGGCTACTTTATTGTTCTAACACGCCTTTTTATCCCCTTCTTCAGAGAATGTGTTAGTATATGATTGGTTTGGTTAGTAACTAACAATTCATGATTGGTGAGTTCGTTAGGACGGTTCTTCTTATCACTATCTTGTTTTTGTACTGGTCTTCTCGGATCTTTCCAGACTCTCAAGGATACACTACAAGCTGCTCAAGGTCGCGCTGTTCTCGAACTGTCAGGCATTCCGTAGACTCGTTGCATCACCCGACAATTCCCCCTTTTTGTATTTGTGCTAAAAATATTGTCCCGGCTGCCCTCTGCAGGGCCCTTTGCAAAAGGCTGAAAAGACAGGGCAACATTAGGAGCACAGTTATCACAACCAGAATAACTACCCCCACAGTCTTGAGCAGAGATATCAACCATTCAGACAATCCCCAACCCTCGAACATCTTTGTCAGCCAATCTAATTCATTGCTTTCTGTCAGCTTCCTGACTCCCTTCTTCAATTGTTGAATACTACTGAAAATGGATTCTGAGTGATCGGATAGATTCACACAACACATCCCTTCAAACTCATCACAACTGTGTCCTTGTGCTAAAAGCAAGAAATAAATTGCAGCTCTATTTTGTAGTGTAGCATGTCTGACACTATCAATGTCTAGTAGTAAATCAGATAATATTACACCAGTCTGTATTCAGGGACCCCAGAATTTGTGATTCCTGGGGTGACAATGAGGGTGAATGCCCGATCCATGGAAACCAGGCATTCCCATCCATTGAATACATGACTTGCTGCACAGGGGTCTCCATCAATAAGTTCTTAAACTTTGTTGATGTCAGTGTAACCCCCTATTAAACCTGTGAAAAAGGGATTGCTTGGTGTTGCTGTACTGAGGTATAAGCAATCTTGTCCGGTCACGTCAGCCAGGGTCATCCAGATGTTTTCTTTGGTTTGCGGCGGTATCCATGACTACGTCCATCCGAGGACTGTAAGGAAGGTGAACTATCCGTACATTCTTGTGCCACCTTGCTCCATGAACTCAGCCCAGCAATCGGTAGGTGCCAGCTTTGCGTGGGCGTCCCCACGGAGGCAATGATGGCCTTGCCATACACCAGCCCAATGCTCTTCGGAAAATCCTGGTATTTATACATTTGCAGAGGAACGGATTTCAGCACACGTGGCCAGCGGGTGCCAAAATCCGCCTCAGTTGCAACCTATGACGCATGTGCTCGCTGGCCAGGCGCGCTGCATGAGTCATAGCCATCCTGTCTATTGGTTCATGGGCTTTGTGATGCGGTTGCAATGCACAGAGAATCTTGACCTGTTATATTGGCCAAGGTGACCTACACTTAGTTTTTGGTTGAGGTGGTATTCATATTGCCGCACCCTCTAGGATGTTCCAGGTGATGATGGTCATACAAATCGAGCGGGAGTCCATTGTGGGCCTGTATCTGTGGAAACACAAGCAGGTTGTGTTTCCCCAGGTTAATAGCTCACATGGTCCACTCCACTGACCAGTAACTAAATCTTTAACATATACGTTGATGCCTTTTTGTAAATTCTGTGTTGAAAAAAGAGAAGTGTTGAAAAAGAGGAGGTAGAGAAGAATTATCCCCATAATGGAGAAAGTTAAGAACATAAACTGCTTTATCTAAACATGCCTGTGGTGGCTCCCCAATCATTCCCCCTTTTTGTTTTTGAAGCTGCCGCTTCAACGTGCCATGTGCACGCAGCTCTACTACTTGTGGAGAACCATTTTGATATACTACTTTGCTGTTCCAGTTGTTGTTTTAATACCATACTACAGCTGCTTTACCTGTTTTTCCAGAACCATCTGTGAAGACAGTAGGGCCTTTCACAGGTTCCAGCTGGCTTAAGTTTTTCTGACCAAATGGTATTTCTCCAGCAAATTTCAGTAGCGGGTGTGACGGTAGATGATACGAGATCTGTCCTTGAAAACCCCCCATGGCCGCTTGCAGCTCGTAACTGTTTGCTAGACACCATTCAAAATACCAATTTTGAACAGGTAAAACAATCGTAGCTGGATCACGTCCTGTTAGTTCTATACATCATTTTCTGGCTTTTATGATTACATCAGCAATAAGTTCAAACAAGCCAGGAGCAGTTTTTCATGGCCGGAATGGCAAAAACATCCATTCTAAAATATGTAATGGGTCATCCCACTCAGAATTCCACTGTACCAAAGCACCAAATGGCACAGTTTTGTCAATTAGTACAAAGAATTGTACCAATTGAGACAGATCTATTCGAGAAACAAATTTCTTGTATATACATTGTTCCACCATGTGAATTACATTTAATGCTTCCTTATTTAAGATCCTGGGTTCTGTTGGATCATTGGAATTTTTTAATAAGTCCAATAGAGGTTGTAACTGCAAATTGGTCAGTCCAAGATAGGGCCTGATCCAGTTCAAGGATCCCATTAATTTCTGTACATCATTGAGTGTCTTAACCGCAAGGTTAAGTTTCACAGGTTGGGGCACAACCTGCTTGCTTGTAATTGTCATTCCCAAATATTTCCAGGGTGCTATTTTTTGCGCTTTTTCAGGGGCAATAACTAACCCATATTGTTGTAACGAATTTGTGGCCAAATTTTTCATGTCATTCAACTGCTCCTTATTGTCTGATGCTAACAGAATGTCATCCATATAGTGATAACAATAACTAGTAGGGAATTTTTCCCTTACAGGTGACAGAGCTTGTGCAACAAACCATTGACAAATGGTTGGTGAATTTTTCATGCCCTGCGGCAGAAATCTCCATTGATATCTTTTTGCCGGTTCTGCATGATTGATAGAAGGCACAGAAAATGCAAATTTTTCTTTGTCTTGGGAAGCTAATGGAATCGTAAAAAACCAATCCTTAAGGTCCATGACAATGATTTCCCAATCTTGAGGGATCATGGCAGGTGAAGGCATGCCTGGTTGCAGAGCCCCCATCATGGCCATGACAGCATTGACTTGCAGCAGGTCATGCAAAAATCACCATTTTCCTGATTTCTTTTTTATCACAAACACTGGAGTATTCCATGGACTCTGAGAGGGTTCAATGTGTCCAGCAGCTAGTTGTTCTGCTACCAATTCTTGCAGGGCCTTTAATTTTTCAATTGGTAGGGGCCACTGATCCACCCACACAGGGTTATTTGTTAACCAAGTTAAAACAAGCATGGGTTGTCTAACACCCTGCAGCACAGTGGCCCCTGTTAAAAATCCGTGGTAATTCTCACCCCCCACTGTGACAAGCAATCCCTCCCCCATAAATGGAGGGGACCTGCCGTCCCATATGGTTTAACGACTGCTTGTTGGCCCTCAGGATTGGTAGTCAGAACCGGTGTGGCTGCCGTCCTTGCTCGCACGGATCCTCCCAGCCCCACTACTGTAGGGTTCAATTATATGGAACTTAGTTATCGGGCCTGAAAGTAGCTCATGGTCACAAGAGTGTTCCAGACACCTTTAGAAGGCTTTGAACAGACTAAACAAGATAGAAGAAGAAAGATCCCAATTAGAAAAACACAGGTGCGCATTCCACAATAAAGGGAACTTGGCACAAACAACCTCAATTCAAGGACTTATCTCGACCAATTGGACTAAGACAAGCCTGGCATGCTCTAATTAATACGGCCAATTATGTCCTATGTTTATGCGCGTGTATAACTAACCTTTTCTTACGTCTGTGCGCGTGGACAGTACCGATGTAACCAATCACCGTTTATGCTTGTGCGCGTGAACACCAAATGCTTGCATGCAGCAACCAATTAGAATTTCTAAACAACTTATAGAATTGTATAAAAATGATCGGCTAAGCTCAATAAACTACTACTACTTTGATCATCATATTGGTGTTCCATCATCTGGACCCCAGATGGATTAACCCTAAACCCTACATACTACTCCCATACCAGCCTCCTCCGTTGGCCAGCTGGACGGCCACAGATAATCGGCAATAATAGTCACATTGGCTCCGGTGTCTAGGAGCCCTGCAAGCCTTACTGTAGTCAGAGATCTTCCGTGATTCGACAGCGTGCATGTCATATGTGGTTGGGATGATGAGACAGTCTGAGACCAGCAGACCTGAGGGAGTCCTGTAGAGCTGAAGCCTCCATCGCATCGCAGTGGCTGTTCTGCTTTTGAAATAGAACTCGAAAAAGGAATAAGTTGAGCAATGTGAGAACCTTTTGGGATTGTTACTGGTGGGTAGGGGGTTGAAACCATCGCGCAAATTTGACCTGTAAAATCAGCATCAATAACTCCCACATGCACAATGAGTCCATTTAATGGGCTACTTGATCTTCCCAGTAGCAACGCACTCAGTCCTCGTCCTATAGGACCCCTTGCATTAAGAGGGACCTTAACGATGTCTTTCGTGACTAGAGTGACTGTGTCGGCGGTGGATACATCCAGCCCTGCTGAGCCAGCTGTTGCAGCTGACGATTGTTCGCGGAGGGGAGTTGGCCGGCTGTCGGGAGGGGACTTGTTGTCCTCGCGCGCCCTCTCGCGCTCTTTTTGTGGTGTCCCTGTAACGGCTGCCCATTAATATGAAATTTGGAACGACACTGTTTTGCAAAATGTCCTGATTTTCCGCATTTCTTGCAATTAATCTCCGGTGAGTTGTTCACTGGTTGTTTACCTGGTGATGTTTTGTGTCGTCAAATTACCTTTATGTGTCCTTCTCTGCCACACCCAAAGCATTTCCCTGAATTTCTCATAGCACTGGCTAGGGCAACCACTGTGTGTTCCACTGTCCCAACCTTAGAACATGCAGCCACCATGTCAGGAACAGAAGGATCTCCTGGTAAAGCCTGTATTATCTTTTGACAGTCCTCATTAGCATTATCTTTTGCCAGTTGTTTGCATAGCATTTGCCTTAAGACCTCATCTTCTACCTGTTTTTCCAGGGCAGCAGTTATTTTTTCTACAAACTGCAAAAAGGGTTCTCTGGGGCCTTGGCAGATAGCGACGTATTTTTGCTTCGGAGCTGCCATGTCCATGGTTCGTTTTAAAGCCATAAGGCCTATATTTTGTGCCTGTTCGAGAGCAATCGGAGGCCATGTAGCCTGCAGCTGAGGGTTACTATACGGCCCTTCACCAAGCAAAGCATCCTCTCCAAGGCCTAATCTTGGGTCACCCTGTGGCAGTCGTAAATTATGCTGTGCCGCTGTGCGTGCCATCTGCCTCCAAGTAGATTGAAATACTTGCAATTGTATGGGCTGAAACAGCACTTGTGCGAGATGCATAATATCATATGGACACAGCAGATCTGTGCTGATTATACGAATAAGCTGCATCACCTCAGGAGAATTGATTCCAAATTGTTGTACTTTATTCTGCAAATCCTGCACTACTTTCCAGACGATTGGATTGTGCTCATCGTGCTGGTTAGTGCCAGCAGCAGCTTTGAAAACAGGAAATGTAGCAGGAGCCGCCGCTGCGTTATCTAGAGGCTTTAGAAATGCTGGTGTTAGAGAGCACGGGCTGAGGCATTCTACTAGATCCCAGTTGCCAGTGTTGGCAGCATATCTCTTAACTCCCTCCCAAAACTGATCAGCGGATTTTGGGACTACAGTTATTGTGGATGGGGGGAGAGTCCATGGCAGGGGTTCTTTCTTTACGGTTTTATCTGCGAGATGCAGAGATTGCATAGCGTCACTTAGAGCTTCTTCTGCCTCAGCTTCATTTTGGCTCTCACTTGCCTTTCGGCCCTCACTTTCATTTCGGCCCTCACTTTCATTTCGGACCTCACTGTCCGGCTCGGTGTTATTCGCCGGATTCGCTGTATTTTTCTCCTTGGGGGGGCTGATGGAGTCACCCCTTCTGCTGCTGCACCAGTAGGTGAGGAGGGCCCCTCATCGCCCGGTAAAGTATTTAATGGCATAGGAGGAGGAGGTGGATAAGGGTATGATCTGATTTTGCTCGTGAGGGGTTTTCTGCCCGCAACTGCTGATACTGCAGCATCAGCCACAGTTGTTACTTGAGCAGAATCTTTTTCCTTGCTAACATTTTCTGATTTCTCATCTTTCTTTTGCTGATCCTTCACATCACATCCTGCTTTCCATTCTTTCAGAGTCTCGGTTAATAAACGCCATATGACAGCCAACTCACACAGCTCTTTCTGTCCTTTAGAGATCTCATCAAACATTTTCAAGGCCACAGATTGCCATGCACCCACACTGAACGCAGTAAGTGTTGTGGCTTGAAAGCCTTGCGTCTTACACCATAATAAAATCCTTCTCAGGTTTTGTTCTGGGGTTTTAACCCCTTTTCTTTTTAACAGGACTTTCCAGGTAGACAAAATTGTCTCCTCTTCCTTAGTTAATTGCTGCCCCATTCTAACAGTTTGGTCCCCGGTGGCTCACCTTATTAGTTGTCTAGGCTCAGGTCCGGACCAGGCAGATTCCCACTGCTCTCAGCTTTACCGGGCTCCGTCTCCGCAGCTCTTCTTGCTGCTGGTATACTCTTTCGCAGCTCTCGTCGCTGCCTGTATACTTCTTGCTAGTGCTGGATGTATCGCCATTAGATGATCTGTTCGCTCAGAGGCGTCGGGGTCACCATTTGTCGCGGTAGAGACGGACATGACAAGTAATAGATCATGCAAAATGGCTACTTTATTGTTCTAACACACCTTTTTATCCCCTTCTTCAGAGAATGTGTTAGTATATGATTGGTTTGGTTAGTAACTAACAATTCATGATTGGTGAGTTCGTTAGGACGGTTCTTCTTATCACTATCTTGTTTTTGTACTGGTCTTCTCGGATCTTTCCAGACTCTCAAGGATACACTACAAGCTGCTCAAGGTCGCGCTGTTCTCGAACTGTCAGGCATTCCATAGACTCATTGCATCCACCGACAAATCACCACAGCAGTAATGCAGCATCACAGCTGGTCTCTTAAGCCCAGAAGCACTTAATAAATCGTTTTACAGGATATAGTGAAAAAAAGCACAATCTAGATGGCTAGCACAACACTGCAACAGAAGGAAGGACCCCTGCACCTTCCAAATCACCTAAGAGACCCAGTGCGTAACGTCACATAGCAGAATCTGTATTCTTGTTGTATTTCATTGGTTTTTGTTTCTAGTGGGGCTGTGGCTGGAAGGAAGTGCACAGAAAAACTGGGACACCATTACCTAATTCATCCTCTCGAATTGTGCCTCCACTTTTCAACAGTGACTCACTAATAGCCTAGGTATGCTAATATTTACAACCCACCCAAATAATTTTCAACCTCTTACCCAGCTAGTAACTTTTCTTGAAGATGTTTTACCGTACAAGCCTATAGGATTCCCTACTTTCAAGAATTACTTTTGTTGATAGCATTAATATCTATTCGTTGCAGACTAGTCTTAGCCAAGACAATACGGCCTGCTTTTTTTTATAGTGACAGTTATCTGCAGCTCTTTGATTTCATGTTGAACTGAAGATATGTTTAGTATTTCTGAAGACTAACTAACAGCTCTTCAAGGAACTGCGTGTGATACATAATAGAGAAATAAAAACAAATTTTAGATCATATGTGTGTGATTTGTTCTAGGATGAATTAGAAAAGATAAAAAACAAAAGTCCTCAAATGTTTTATTCTTTTTAAAAGTCACTTTGGAAATGACTGAATAGCCTAGGAATGGAATCTTTACAGTTATGATTACTGAGAACATTTGGCTTCGTAAACTTTACTGTCTTTGCCCTCATCTGAAATTCTCTGTGCTTGCTTTAATCCCAGCAGTGATTTTTCTTAGTTACAAAAGGCAGAAATAGTAGTCTGGCATCTTAGACTGACTGTTAAAGGGGAGGGGGATTTGTAAGGAAGATCCAGATATCTATCTGCAAATTAACTTTGGTGCATTCACTCAGCCCTCAACAGTGCCTAACTGTACGCATTCTGGGAGCTCAGTTCTCCACAGCACTCTTCTAATTTTATGTTGGTATAAGAGGCTGTTAATAAGGCTGAAACATGGACAAATCTTCTTAGCCCCATTCTCTCCAAAAAGGCAAAAGATTAAAGAGAGCAGTTATAATTGCAAATAACAATCTGAACACTTATTTTTAAAAAAATCTGCTTTATCTAACTCACACTGAAGTAAGCACTGCTTTTACACATGTTGGCTGGGATATGGTGTGTACTCTGGCTGTCCTGGGTAATACTGGCACAGCCCTGATCTGTCTGCTTATAGCCCTGACCAGTGCCCAAGCGTACTGCAAGCAAGCAGGAGCCTGGCTGGTGAGTGTTCTCTGCTTTTCTGCCTCTGTAATTCTTCTGTGCTCTTATTGATCTGGGGGAGAAAAGGCAGCCCCACAAATAAACAATGATTGATCCTCACATTCACCTGAAGGCTCAGCACAGCAGCTCTAGTCTCATTTTGCAGCTTTTCAGTGCTGCAGTGAGAAAGGAAAAGAACATGGTTATCTCTTTTCACACTAGACTGTTCTAGGTCGTGACAAGCTACCGTAGGAGAAGGAGGAAGGTGCCACAACCACTCCCACCCAGAGAGACAAGCACATCATACAGTATTCTTGAATAGACTGCTGAGTGGAATAAACTCCAAGTAATTCTTCACTATTTAGTGCTTTGTAGAATTCAATGCAAGAAAAACCTCTGTTATAGTCAGAAAGTTAACACAAAAAACAACCAACCACCCACACAATCCAAGTGAGTTTATCTACAAATCCAGACACCTCTGTATGAATACCCTTTAGTATCATTCGGTCAGCCTTATTCCTGACTGTAGCTCTCTACACAAACCTCCCTCTTGAAATAGGAAATATATGGCTCCATCTGTCTCACAGCAGCCGGCTATGCCTCCTTGCACCATAACTGTGCAGTATCAAAAACAAAGAAATCACCATCAACTACCAGAGCGCGTTGCATTTTGGCTCACTTTTCTAATAAGACATCTGTAAATTTTCTGAGCTGCAACCAAACGACCGCTTCTCTTGTGGAGCAGAACACAACTCCATAAACCCCCTTATGTACGTCCTGCTCCTCTGCAAGCCCAACACTACAGGCTCTTATAATCAGAGCAACCAACCTGCTACCTACTGCCAAACCACAGATATTCTGATTCAGCATACACTTTACCTGCTAAACAACAGCCTCAATGACGGCACTTCTGACTACTGGAGGCATCATTATTTGGGGCCTAAAAAACAAGGCTGGCAACCAGAAGATCCCCTTTGCCCTGGAAAGAGATACACAGAACAAAACCGCACCTGAGGAGATGAAACCATGGTATTTCCCAAGTCTATTGGATTACAAGGCAGTGGAGGAGAAAAGGATATTTATATGAAACAGCCTGGATAATAAAGATCAGTGGATAAATACTGTAGTTCCACCTGCAGATCATTGTTGACAAAGCCACGTAGGAGATAGCAAAATGACGTTCAATTTTGAGCCTCATGAGCTAGAAGTGGCACATTGTTTTAGGTTAGCTTAGCTTTATTCAAATTCAAGTATTTCTTTCAAACATATGTCGACAGCGAGGCCAGCAGCGGTAAGCCGGCGGCTAAGCGCTAGACTGAGGCGGACCGGGAGGTTCCCGAACCCCAGGAGCGCCGCGGCAGAGCGGAGGGACCGGCCAGAGCCGGCGGCTCTCGCGAGAGAGGCTGGCGCGGCGTGGGCGTTGCCAGGGGCAACCGCGGGAGATTTGAACGGCGTCAGAAAGGGCGGCAGGGCGCGCAGGCCCCACTCTTCCCAGCTCCAGAAGGCTACTCAAGCGGTGGGTGTCGGCCCAGAGGGAGACCCAGGTACGGTTGCCACTCGGGGGAAAGCCACTGTTAGGAACGACAGGGCAACGCAGACAGAGGTCCCATGTAAACATGTGGCTGTCCAGGTCTCTGGCTGCAGGGAGTGCCTGAGTCTATCACAAACGATGGAGGGCAGCGGGGACACCTCTTGTGTGAGGTGTGACCAGGTGGGTGATCTGCTCAGCCTGGTGGTAGAGCTGAAGGAGGAGGTGGAAAGGTTGAGGAGCATCAGGGAGCGTGAGAGGGAGAGAGATTGGTGGGCCCACACCCTACCATCCCTGAGGCAGAGGCAGCAGGTGGAGGCTCCGCAAGAAGCGGAGGTTCCCCTACCCTCCTGCCACCAGGCAGGAGGGGACCTAAGAGATGGAGGGGAATGGATACAGGTCCCTGCTCGGGGAGGCAGGCGAATCCACTCCCGGTCTCCCTCACCTTCCCAGTTGCCCCCTACACAACAGGTATGGGGCTCTGGAACTTGAGGACCAGGCCAGGGAAGATCAGGGTGTAGGTGAAGTCCTATCTAGGGAGGTGCCTAGGCCCAGTCCGGCAGCCCCACGCATTCTCACATCCTCTGAAAGAAGAAAAAGGAGGGTAATTGTCGTAGGCAACTCCCTTTTGAGGGAGACAGAAGGCCCAATATGCAGACCTGACCCATCCCACAGGGAAGTCTGCTGCCTCCCTGGGGTCCGGGTAAAAGACGTTACCAGGAAACTCCCTGGTCTGGTTCAGACCTCTGATTATTACCCATTGCTGGTTGTGCAGGTTGGCAGTGATGAGATTGCAGGGAGAAATCCAAAGGCAATCAAAAGAGACTTCAGGGCACTGGGGCGATTAGTGGAAGGATCGGGAGCACAGGTAGTGTTTTCCTCAGTCCCTTCAGTGGCAGGGAAACACACTGAAAGGAACAGGAAAACACATCTGGTTAATACGTGGCTCAGAGGCTGGTGCCATCGGTGGAATTTTGGTTTTTTTTGGTCATGGGGAGGTTTACATGGCACTGGGCTTGCTGGTGACAGATGCTGTCCAGCTGTCTCAAAGCGGGAAAAGGTTCCTCGCTAGTGAGATGGCAGGGCTCATAGACAGGGCTTTAAACTAGGTTTGAAGGGGGGAGGGGATAAACCTAGGTGCACCAGAGATGAGCCTGGGGGCAGCATGCCAATGTTGGGGGTGGATTAGATAGCCCAGCTCAAATGCGTCTGGCTCAAATGGCTATTCCCATGTGTCGCAAGATGAACCGCTGAGGAAGACGACCGACCTGGCTGAACAGGGAACTTTTACTAGGGCTCAAGGAAAAAAAGGAGAGTTTATCATCTCTGGAAGAAAGGGCATGCAACTCAGGAGGAGTACAGGGATCTTGTTAGGTCATGCAGAGAGGAAATTAGAAAGGCAAAAATTCACCTAGAACTCAATCTGGCCACTATTGTAAGAGACAACAGAAAATGTTTTTACAAATATGTTAACAATAAAAAGAAAGCCAAGGAGAATATCTATCCTTTAATGGATACAGAAGGGAACATTGCCACCAGAGATGAGGAAAAGGCTGAGGTACTTAATGCTGTCTCTGCCACAGTGCCTTTCTGTATTGGGTTTGTGTGGCAAGGTTTTGGTAGTGGGGGGGTTTACAAGGGTGATTTCAGTAAGAAGCTGCTGGAAGCTTCCCCTGTGTCCAACAGAGCCAATACCAGCTGGCTCTAAGATAGACCTGCCACCTGCCAAGGCCGAGCCAATCAGCAGTAGTGGTAGTGCCTCTGTGATAACATATTTAAGAAGGAAAAAAAAGTTGCAGGAGACACAGAAATGGCAGCCAGAGAGAGTGAGAACATGTAAGAGAAACAACCCTGCAGACACCAAGGTCAGTGAAGAAGGAGGGGGAGGAGATGTTCCAGGTGCCGGAGCAGAGATTCCCCTGCAGCCCCTGCAGAAGACCATGTTGAGGCAGGCTGTCCCCCTGTAGCCCATGGAGGTCCACAGTGGAGCAGATCTCCACCTGCAGCCCATGGAAAACCCCATGCCAGAGCAGGTGGGTACCTGAAGGAGGCTGTGACTCTGTGGGAAGCCTATGCTGGAGCAGGCTCCTGGCAGGACCTGGGGATTTGTAGAGAGAGGAGCCCATGGAGCAGGTTTTCTGGCAGGACTTCTGACCTCGTGGGGGACCCACGCTGGAGCAGTGTGCTCCTGAAGGACTGCACACTGTGGAAGGGGACCCACGCTGGAGCAGTTCACGAAGAACTGCAGCCCATGGGAAGGACCCACGTTGGAGAAGTTCATGGAGGACTGTCTCCTGCGGGAGGGACCTCACACTGGAGCAGGGGAAGAGTATGATGAGTCCTGCCCCTGAGGAGGATGAAGCAGCAGAAATAACGTGATGAACTGACTGTAAACCCCATTCCCCATCTCCCTGCACCGCTGGGTGGGGGTAGGTAGAGAATCTGGGAGTGAAGTTGAGCCTGGGAAGAAGGGAGGGGTGGAGGGAAGGTGTTTTGAGATTTGATTTTATTTCTCATTACCCTACTCTGGTTGATTGGTAATAAATTGAGTTAATTTTCCTCAAGTTGAGTCTGTTTTGCCTGTGATGGTAATTGGTGAGTGATCTCCCCTGTCCTTCACTCAACCCACAAGCCCTTTGTTATATTTTCTCTCCCTTGTCCAGCTGAGGAGGGGGGAGTGATAGAACAGCTTTGGTGGGCACCTGGTGTCCAGCCAGGGTCAACCCACTACACTTTCCCACCTCTAAAGAAAATAAAGTTCAAATACAGAGGCTCTTCTCACCCACTCTCTTAATTAAAAGTCTATACCATTATTACAGTTGGGCTGTTCCTTCCTTTCTTTGCAACAACAGGTGGTCGTTTGTAACTAGAACTTGATTTATAGTAACTGTTAGTAAATTATAAAAAAAAAATAATTTAAAACATCTATTCTAATGGAAGAAAGACGTAAACCTCAAGTTACAGAGCACACCTGCCATCAGACTCCACTTCATGTGAAAATGTGGCCAAATATCTCAGAACTTCAACCTTGTGCTCTAGTCTGGATAAAACAGTAACAGACAAGGAATCAAACTTCTACTGATCTAGCCTCAGAACATGAAGGACAACAAGAAATAAAGTCAGTACTGTACTACACAGCTGGATTTGGGAACATTTGTATTGTTTGGAGATACTTGAAGCACATGTATATTATATAATCACACACAGATGGCTTTGTGAATGTGTAATAGACTGCTGCTTCACTTGCATGGCAAACTAGAATTAAGGTAACATTCAAATATAACTGGGAGAACATTGTGGGAAAGAATAAAGAGTATATTCTTAGGCAGAAATTCTTGTCTCTTGACAGATGGAAATTGAAAAGACTCTTTTTAAAAAGAAAGATGGGAACTTTCATAGTATGATTAAAAATAGGGGGTTTGAAATATAGGTCACCAATCATGCTGGGTTATTGTCCTGGGTTCAGCTGGAATAGAGTTAATTTTCACAGGAACCTGGGAGGGGGGCACAGCCGGGACAGCTGACATGAACTAGCCCAGGAGCTATTCCATACCGTGTGCCATCATGCTCAATATATAACTGGGGAGCGGGCTAGAGGGGTTCTCTCTCGCCCGGCTTTCGGTGGGGGAAGTGGCAGAGCGTCGGGTTCCGGGTGGTGAGCAGTTGCACTGTGCATCACTCGTTTTGTATATTCTTTTATTAGTACCGTTGTTGTTGTTGTAACTTCTCTTTTTGTGTTGTCCCAGTAAATTGTCCTTATCTCAACCCTCGGGGTTCCATTTGTTTTTTGCCTTTCTCCTTTCTGATTCTCCTCCTCATCCCACCGGAGGGGGGCAGGAGGAGTGAGCGAGTGGCTGCGTGGTCCTTTGTTACCAGCTGGGCTGAAACCACGACAGTTATACAGAATTTCTACTTCATTTATGTGGACAAGTACATCCAGTTAGACAGACATTTTTATCATGAAATCAAGATAATCAATGAAATTTCCTCATCACTTTTTCATAGATAAAAATTAAATATAGTTCTTCCAACCACAGTTACTGACAACCTAACTCCAAGTCCAGTCAAGACTTGAAAGAGTAACTTGTTAAAACCATCTCCATTAGACCTCACTGCTATCACATCACAAAAACCACTGCTGTTTCCACAAGGCCAAATTCATGCAAGCTGCAGTTTCACCAAGGCTAAGGGACTCACAGCATGATATGAATGCAACTACTTGAGGCTCATTGTGTCTAAACTTACAAAAAATGTGCAAAAGGTTTTCCAGAGTATTTTCAAAGAAATAGGGGAAGATATGTAATTTGATTGGATTGTGTTTGATTAGAGAACAGGCAAAAAAAAAAAAAAGAAAGAAAAAGGTGAGTTTGTGCTTCACAGGAGAGGAAATAACAGCTCTGAGAAAGGAAGACTTACTGGGGCTTTGTATCTGGGGCCATGCTGTATCCCTAGAACTTACATGAGCCTACATCTGCTACATAAACTCCAGAAGAAGTGAGGATTTCATCTCTTCGACCTGATGCCCTGTCCTAGAGCTACCATTAATTGCTCATCATAATCTTGTTGAGCTGTTCTCAAAGATCAAGTAAATCAGTATTCCATAAAGTCTTGAATAAAACAGATCAACTTATAAATTTCATTTTTTGCACTGTTAAACATCTTTTAAACTGGCATTGCTTACACTGTAAGTAGATTATCTCAGTTTCTTACAAGTGCCTTTTCTAGGCAAAGAATCACTCCCACAGGTTGTTTTGGGGGCAGAAAATCAACTACAAAGTGATAATCTATCATACTTTAAAAAAACCAAACCAAAACAACAACCTTTGATGCCCCCCACTTCCTGGAAGTAAATGAAGAGACTGTCAGAAGAATCTGGAACATGACAAGCCATTTCCATAGCCTGCAGAAAATAACGAAGACCTCATATGTTGAAAATAAAATTTGAAACAATATTTGCCTCATTAGGATAAACAACCTATCAACAATGCTCAACATCCTCCATTTGTAGCAGCAGCTAATCTAACAGTTTTCATTTTAGTTATAGTTGCTACACTTCGAAACTGGGGCTCTGAGCTTTGTGTCATATACTTAATATCCAGGGTACAACGCAGGAAAAAAAAGACTATACTGTACAACTATGAACCAAAACTTTAAATGTACTATCTCTTGAAAAAAAAGGAAAGCCTCCTTGCAATACTTCCTTACATTGGTTCATTACCAATAATGAAGCTTAGCTCCCTAATGTACACCTGAGTCAGCAAATTCCTTGTCCAGGTTTAGACAAGCTAGAGAAATAACATCTCCAGATGGAAGTTAATTATTAAGCCACATTTATCAAGTGAGGGTAGCAAGGTGGCTGACTCGCTAGGCAACTGCTAGTGGCCTGGAAAGACTTCTATAGCCTTCATGCATGTCTAAGATGGTTGGATTTGCTCGGTTGTCCAAATCACGCTGCTTACATTAAACCTTAAAGGCCAACACAGCACAGAGTCCAACATGTGCTGCTGTGATCCCTCCTATCCAGTTATACCCAGCCTTTTCCAACAAATACAACAGTAAGATGCAGTTAGTAACCACAGTACTACTAAGTTCCTTGGTTTTGGTTACTCCAGCTGTGCAAAGCCTATGCAGTCACACATTCACCTTTTCTAAATGAGTTGGTCTTCCTTCTGTCTTTTCATGAAAAACTGCAGAGGTTCTGCTTCATTCTATTCAGGAGTGAGTGAATTTCTCAAATCTTTTAAACTTTTGACATCAGGAAGCTAATTTCTGATCCATCGGACATGGTTTATGCACCACTCTCAAAGTAAGGTAAGGACAGAAGCCCATGCTTTAGAGATGGGCTGAAGCAGAACTGCATGATGGATTTGCATCTTTCAAAAGAAGGATGCCTTCACATGGTAACCTACCTGTCTTGTCACAGTTTGAGACTCATCTGAGCATAGGGTGCATACAGCACTTTAAATCTTCCACTGTAGACTCCAAGTGCTGCAGAAAACCACTCATTTCTTTTCAACCTGGATTTATTCATGACCTCTGGTAACTCTGCTAATATTGACCTTTAGCTTATGTAGTATTTTACTTTTCTGGTCCCTGTAGTTTATTCCCTTGATGTATTTATAGGCAGCAATCATATCTTGTCTTAGCCTTTATTTGCCCAGCCTAAACAAAACAAATCTCTTAAGTGTTTTCTGATATGATAAGCCATCCATTTTCCAGATAACCTGAACTGCTCTTCTGTACACCTGATTCAGTTTGAATACACCTGTTTTGAAAACTGACAGCCTAAGTCATGCAAAGTGTTCTCCACAGCTCTCACAAGGGCCAAGTACAATAGAATTAACTGCTTCCTTGTCTCTCCAGTAAGTATCTGCATATTCCCAATTCTAAAATCCAATTTTCAACACATAGGGCTTATACTTTCCCTAACAAGCACCTTCAGGTATTGATATGACTTATCCTGCCTTCACTCTTTGTTTGCAAATCATCCTGCCTTCTATTCTTTCTCAGTCTTACATATACCACTCTCCCAGTCCTCATTTTCATGCCATTGATATCCCTACCCCCTTTTTTTTTTTTGAAGAAGAAGATGATCAGCTGCTCCTCTCTTCTTTTTTCCCTACTTATTATCCTTTTCCCTGTCCTCTTCTGCTTTATCTTCTGGATAGTTCTAAAGAGATACTGTAAGCTACAAACTTCAGATAAACAAGCCACCGAGCAATAGACATACAAATATATCTGTCCTCAAGGAACAAAGGCTGCTCCATTCTCAAGAAAAAGAAGGCCTACACAAAGTATAGAGGAAGCTGTTTACCACAGTATCCCTGCTGGCCTTTTTGTTCAAAATGTTATTTCTAAACCCATCAGTGATCTATTTGATGGTTTCAGTTAAACATCCAACTTGTCTCATTCTGCAAGTACTAACTTGTGAAATGGACTTAAAAATATATTCATATACAGATTGATAGAAGAGTATTAATAAAATCAGAGCACTTCTTTAATTTCTCAGAGTTAAGTGGTCAGCTTTAGCTAGGATGGAGCAGAGGTCCTCCAACTTTACACCATTACACAAATTCATTCCTACCATTTCAAAAGAGCAGTACAAACACACTCTTTTTATTCACTTTCAGAATCAGTACACTTCATGAGCTAAAAAACATTCCTTGTAAAGTCCTGCTATGATTCCAGATCCAAACTTAAAATATGTCCAATTTCTGGCAACAAAAAACCTAATCTCATCATTTATGTTGATGGTATTTATCACTCAAGTCTGAGTCGCACAAGTCAGAAAATGAGTTATTTACAGTACAACCTTAAGATTTTGGGTTTTATATGACTAAAGTTCCCTTCACTGAAAAGCTCCCTGAATATATTAGCAGAGAGAAAAAGAACATTGTATGTGAAAGCATAACCATCATCTTCCCCCATTTTGAACAATTTATAGAAACAAACTAGATAAACCATCAGGAAAACAGTATTTAAATGAAAAAAACCCAAACAACAAACCCTTTTGATCTCATATACCATCTACTAAAGAAACCCATCCAGTTTCTTCCCAGAGGCTTACTTTACATCTAAATCTAACCCTTCTGCTAGGTCTTCATTAGCAGTAATGAAGCAGTTCAATTTCTCAGTGTCATTAATAAACACTAGGTCAAGTCTCATTTCTCAGCCAGACACATAGGGAAATTGATGCTGGCTGTTTAATGAGCTGTACTTCATCCATTCACAAATCTTGAATCAAATTACTTTTAAAAATGCACTTAATGGAACAGAGAAAACTGTATGAAAACAGGAAGCCCTAGTCACCCACTACTCCTTTTCCAAAGCACAAAAGTTGTAATTTAAAGTCTCATTCCTAACTTCCTAACGAGAGCAGCTCACTATTTTCCCCCTTGGAGTAACAGCCCACTCACACTTCCTTCCCACCAAGTCCTCAGGCTTTATCTCACTTAACGTACTTGTGTGTACCTCATCTGACCTGCAGCTCACCCTGCATTACCAGCTACCTTTAGCCATTCCCACTTCGTTTATCCTACCAATTTCTTCATTAGGTTCTTAAGTAACTTCTGCTGTTTAGTATTTTTACCACATATAACCATCTGTGGTCTCTGACACCTTACTTGCTAAACTGTCACCTGCATCTCCGTCTTTTCTTTAATCTAGGACTCTTGCACTCTAAGGCTCCAAGTTTACACCTAGCTTAGTTTAGACCCTTCCTCCACAAATACTACTCAGTATTTAAGTTCTGATACAAAACTGATAAATCTTCCGTAGAAGTTGATGAAAACATGCCTACTGCTCAAAAAAACCTCAATGGAAAACTCTTGAACACAATTCTTGTCTTTCATCTTCTTATAATTAATCTAGCTTGTAATCCTTACCTTGTTCTTTGCAATTCTTCACTTCACAACTGACCACTATTCACTGTAAATTAATTGATACTGAAGAAGAAAGGTAGTTGTTAAACATGCAGGTGATAAACATGAAGGGACCTCATCAGCTCAAGGGCCCACTAACTTGCACAAAGACTGTGCAGGAAGACAAGTTCTCTGTTATTTTCACCAACAAGGCAGTGAAAATAGACTTGAACATATATGAACCTTCAAGTCCATCTTAGCTCCCACTGATACTTACTCTCACCCTCCAAGATGCAGGCATTTTGCTTTGCCTAGCTGATCTAAAGAGTAGTTGGAGAAGGCAAGTAGCTAAGAATGGTGCTGGGAAATACCTTTTGGACATGCCTGCTCTGTGCTATGTATGCTATAATGAAAGGAAGGAGAATAACTCTGGGCCCAGAAATGCTATACATGACTGACTGAAATGAAAATCTATGGTATTCAGATGAAGAACAAATACATCAGAAATAACATTCCTAACAATATTACTGCTGAAAGCAGTGGAAATTGAAGGCTTAGCCTCCTTCTGTAATGACATCCATGAGAGGGGAACATTACAAAAGTTCAAATGCAAGGATTCCCTAAAGGATAGCTTCCCAGTACTTAATCCCCTGGAAACCCCAAACACAACCATCTGTGGTAACACTTTAGGCATAGACACTTTGTAACTCTGTACTAACTCTGGCCCTGCAACAGGGTGCCTATGGGTTTAAGCCCCGGAAAACTCTGCCTTTCAGCAGGCATATTGCTTCTCTACTCCCACCTCATTCCCTGTGCAGTAGGTGATATGCTCAATCTTATTCCTTCTGAAAGAAACAAAGGAGAACCTCTCACATCCTCAGGATAGCCCACACCAAGTGCGAGTACACAAAATATTACTTTGTGAAATTTAAAGAAAATATGGTGTATTCTACTAAATGAAAAGTGCTCTGAAAATGTCTCAAATCGTATGGGTTGAGTTCTTAGATGTAGCGTTCGCTACATATCAAGGTGCCACGCTTAGATCACTGGTCGGTCCGGACCAGGAAAAGAGACAGATAACACACACAGTGTGAGCGCCAACTTCCGCCTTTTATTGCGCAGTTAATTGCTTTTATTCTAACAACGGGAGGCGGGATTACAGGTACATCACAAGGCTGCGACTAACCCTCTAACTTTCCGTGACATTGTGAGATCTTCTGAACGCCGAACCCTACACTTAGAAATAAAAAATACTTTAAAAGGAGAAAATGAAGTTAGTGGCCACAATTCTGTGAATAGTCTACATTCATTCATTCTTCTATATGCTCTTGAAGTATTAGGAAGACTAAAGGAAGTGAATAAAAACGTAACTTCACAGGCCTGAATTCTGAGTATTTGTAATTTTTAATTCTACACATCTTATAATTCCTGAATACATGCATTTAGATAGAATACCTTAAGAAATCTCCTCTAGCTTTTCATCATGATTGGAGAGAAACAGAGCATGGTGGATGGAATGGTCATTTGAAGAAGGCATAAAAGAGATTAGGAAACAGTAGTTCCTAGGAAGAGGAAAAGCAGCATACCACAGCTGTGCCTCTTACTGTGTTTCGAGCAACTTCCATAGATTGCCTTGGTCAAGGGAACTTGGTTTCTTCCATCTCACTACTCAGCATCTCAGGGCTAGCAAGTTGATAACATTAGTTGTGCCTTGCGAGGCCCTGAAAGCATGGCTCACTTCTGCCTCCAGCTCTCAGGAGCACCACAGGCCACAGACAGCATGCTTTATTCATATGTTATTGCCTGAGCCAGGGCCTTAGGTGAGCTGTGTGTCACTGTCTTCTGTTCCCCAACCTCAGTTCTCCATTCATCAACGTGAAAGGGGTTTGGGGTTTGTTTTTTTATTTTGTTTTGGTTTTGTTTGTTTTTTTTCATTCACACCAACTTGAGGAATTTGTCAGACTGAAGGATCCTTCCTACTTTTCAAGTCCCCCAGGGATACAAATTTCCCTTTCTCCACATGACCATGTAATACATACATCCATTACAGCATGATATAAATAAATAATTTTATCTCACAGCAGGAAAATGTTGTAGAAGGAGAAAGAAGTGCATTAAAATGGTTCAGAATCAAAACTCCCAACTGAATAAACCTTGTTTTCACATTTCTTGAAGGCAGAAAATATATTTCTGTGAGCTTGGTTAGGAAAGGGAATAATGTATCACTTAGATAAACAGAGTGTCTAAGAATGTTAAATATTTTAAAATAAGTTGCTTAGTACAAATACTATTTCACAGGGGAATTGTTTTCTATTGGTTTACGAGGGCTAACCTTGGCAATGGCAAAAGATAGCAAGTGCTTGTTTAAAGTACGCTAAAGGGTAAACAGAGCCATGACTACACTAAATCTATGTTTCAAAAGTGGAGTTATGATCTCATTTCCTGTATATTTTAAACTTGTGTAATGTTGTCATATAAATATTAGAAAAGCAGAGGGTTATTACAACCATAATAATAAGAGGAAGAATGCAACACAGTAGTCCCGAATAGAAAGACAAATGCAATTTTTAGAAACCTAATTGAAAAATAGCAGCAGAACTTCTGCTGCATGGAAAAAATATATTAACCTACCTTAAGCTACCATAAAAGAACAGGAAAAAATAGCTACATCATGAAAGGTAGAGAAGTTTCTGTATTGCTCTTTTTTACACAGAAAGCCATTGATGAAATTTAAGAGAGGGTGTTTTCTGTTCAAAGACTACAAGAGGAAAAGTGCAGCACATGCTATGTGGATGGTATCCTGAGAAAAATTCAGAGCTAGAAAACATAGAAACAAGGGCTTAATTTTTTGTCATGCATTTTTCTCCTTATTGCAACTTTGTTGAGTCCTATTACATGCCTTAGTTACACCAAGCAGGTAGGAAAAGTAAGTCCAAAACCCAACAGAATGTTTGGGGTTTTATTTTATTATTTCTGAAGAAACGAGGTAAAAATGCCAGAGGATTCAGTAGAAGACTTATGCAGGTCTTGCAATAAAATTATGGAAAAAATAGAATCTTACAAAGACCCAGATGAATAAGATCTTTTGAAAATGGGACCTCATGCAATTTGGATGCTCTTATTTATGTTCTGGGCTGTCAAGTGTGATCCCACATGGCATTTCCTTTCCACACCTACCTCTCCCTGATGGATGAAAGGGGAAATGCTCTGTAAGAATCCATATCCATCAAACATTACGGGATATGCAGTCCAGCCTAGCATGGAGAATAGAAGAAAAAGTATTCTTAAAGACAGTTCTCAAGAAATGCTGCAAATCATTTTGAATCAGAGTGCTTCAGACTCCTAATAAAAATTGAAAATATTTCAGTTCAGGCCTTTTAAATGTTTCAATGGAATATCCAAAGTTTCTATAAAAAGATAATTTTTTTTTAAATTACAAAGCTTCTAATAATATAAATACGATATTTCAATAGCTCTACTTATTCTTACTATTCAATAAGCATTCATAAAAATCATCACATTTTTTCATTTGTCACAGTGCAAGCCATAAGTGTCAGATCAAGTTAGTAGCTCCCTGATTAGGAGGTCCCCTACACAGAGACAGAATAAAGCAGAGTCTTTGTCTGGTATTTAATATTCTTTTGAGTTTACCGCGACATGTGCTTACTGGATGGCATCACATGGCCTGCAGAAAACCCATCTTCTGTTCCCTCTTAAGCTCCTGAGGGAACTGGAAAAAATTTGGACTCATGACCTCAAACGAAGTATTTGGCATATGACCCTTTATCTTTCATGCAGCATTTAATAAAATCACTGGTAGAGTTTTCCAGTGCACTCAGAATAATTTATCTGTTTTAATTAACCTGACTATATTTACTCTTTCCCGTGTGACACCTTGTGCCAAGCTGCACATAATCCTTTCTCACTTTTTGAATGTTAAGTTTAACATGTCTCATGTACGTATACTACAGACTTCTGAAAGTCTTGCCTGGCTTTCTATTTTGGAACAATTCTCACTCATTTGTTCACTAGTTTCAACTACATGCTGTGTGGAGTAGCAATGCAGAACACCCTGCAAAATCATTGTCCTACTTTTACTTGTCTCAGTTCAATGTAACCATTTTTTCCCCCAGCACCTCCACATCTCGCATTTCTCCAAGCCTTCTCCCGCCCAACCTCCTCCTCAACTCCCACCACTCTTGCAAAATTTCATATTACATTTCTAGCTTACTTGTGTCTTCCACATCAGCTCATCTTCTCAGAGGAGGCTTTCTTGTTTTAAGAAATGACTGCTTCAAAATGCACGCTTGTTTTATTAATACAGAGAATAAAAACTGTTGTGCTATTATGAAATAGCTCCTTATATTTTGGAAGAATTTTGTATTTATTACGTGGACATTCATGACAATTTAACTAGTCACTTATTTGCTTTCAGGTGCTTGGATTTTCAAAATGTTGACTTGGATAAGGTTTATACATGTGATGTTAAGAATTTTCTTGCGTCACAGTATTTATTTTCCCTTACCCATCTATTTTTGAAGAAACACAAGACAAAAGTCATCCAGTGAGTCATGATTCTCACATCAGAAACACTCCCAAGGAGTTAACATTTGGGTGACTCTTTGGGTAGATGCATGGCTTCAGTGGCTTTGTGCGAGAAATGCACTTACGCTGAATTTCACGAATTTTATAAGTTTATTACAGAACAAAGGCAAACAGCGCTGGGCACATGGTCAAAGCCAGAGGCGTGCTGGTTATACCCGAACTCGCCTTTTTATACACTGTGCTCATAGTGTTTCCAAGGGGTTATTTTAATATTTCAGGTATCTATTAACATAACTTCACCAGAGCACCCCCACTTGCGTGCGTCTCTTGTGGTTTGGAGGGACCTTCGGGGATCTGCAAGGGATGAAGTCAATAGTATTCCTCTGGTTGCACTTTTCACCCTGTCGTTTTCCTCCAGTCGCACTTTTCAGTATTTTCACGTTAAACTTCTGTTTTTCCTTTGTTCTTCTTGTATCTTTCATGTCAAGTAATCTTTGACCCCCCAAATGCTGTTCTCATGCTAACAAATCACCCCTTATCTTCTTACTTGTGTTCTCAGTTTCACTCATCCTTGAGTCCATGTCTGTTTTTCTGTGTTTTCACAAATCTATCTACACATCCGTTAACTACTTGAGTTACTAGATGTCTTATCTCATCAGAAGAAACTATATATTCTGCTTGTGCCCATTTATTGCCTACAAACTATAAAATATAATTGATGCCTGGAATATATGAACTACATATTTCCCACATTAAGGCCTAATTTCGTGGCAGTGAGGCAAACATCCTTTATGGATGTAGCTTATGCAGTAGTTAGGCAAATTTCACTGGTCTCACTTTGCGAAAGCCAATATGCATTTCATGCTGAGGATATGACCTATAATGCAAAAACTAAGGCCACTGCACGCCTTGCTGACACCACTGCTTTCGGGCGCTGAAGGCCCAGGGATCGTTTTTCACGTCCCTCTTCCCGTTTTCCGCAGCTGCCGCACGTGACCTTCCCTCAGGGCCAGCCCGCGCCTCAGGCGGGGACCCGCGGCTGCGGGCCCCAGCGCGCTCCCCGCGCACACCGCCGGAAAGGAGGGAAAAGGGAGCGGAGACCCCCAAGAGAGGCGTTTACAGCAGGGACGCCGGAGGGGAGGGCAGGGCAGGGCAGGGCCGGGCCGGGCCCGGCCCCTCACAACCACCCCACGCGCTTACAGCTGCCGCCTCGAGTCAGCCACTAATAGCCTCCTCGCTCAGCTTATGAGGCGGAGCGCGGCGGTGACGTCTCACCCCTCCAGCCAATGGCGAACTCTGCTTACTGGGGGGGGGGGCGTTGCATATTCATGAGGAAGGCCCCCACGCGCGGCGGTTGCCGCAGCGGCTCCGAGCGGGAGGCGGAGCGAAGCCGCCGGCCTGCCCCCCCCCCCTCCCCCCGCAGGAAGCCGCGCGGCCGCGGTGCGTATTTATGCTGAGCCCCGCAAGGAGCGGCTCGGTCGAGCGCGGGGCGGAAGCGCCCGGCAGCCCTCCTTCCCGCCCGGGCGCAGGCGACGAGAATGAGCCAGAGAGACACCCTGGTGCATCTCTTCGCTGGCGGGTAGGTGAAGCCGCCGTCCGGCGGGGGAGCGGGCGCGGTACCGATCCTGGCCCTTCCGCGCGGGCTGTCAGGTGGGGCCGGCCGCCCCCCCACCCCCCCCCCCTTCTTCTCCTAGGCTCTGCCGCCCCAGCAGAGCGGGACGTGTGGTGGGCGCCGCCCTGCGCCCCGTCCCCCGGAAATGGCTCCTGCGGGGTTTTCCCGGACCCCCTCCCGGCGGCTGCGGGGCTCCTCCCCCGCTGCTGAGCCCGCCGGCCCCGGCCTGGCGTAGGAGGTGGGCGGGCGCGCTGTTGCGGCGGCCGGGGGCTCGGCCGCGGCCTGGAGCGGCTGCCCGGTGGCGTCGCGGGGGCCCTGCGGAGGGGGCGGGAGGGCTGCGCAGGCGCTGCGAAGCGCTGCCGCCCCTCCTCTGTGCCTGGGGGGGGGGAGAGGGGGTCCCCGCCGTGGGGAGGGGGCCGCTGAGGCGGGGGGCGGTAGGCCGCGCCGAGGTGCTCCAGGCGCGCCGCTTACCGCCCGGCACCCTGAGGCCCTTCCCGGGCCTGCCCCGGGCCGGTTGCGCGCGTTTGGGCCCAGGCTTGTGCGGCGCTCCGGCCGCCCGGTCAGGCGGCCCTGGCCCTCGCTGGGAGCCTGGGCGCGCCGCCGGCGTGCGGTGCCTGTCAGGCCCGGCCCCGGGTGTTGCGTTTTGTCACGGGGAACGTGCGGGTGGTAGGTGGGCCCTTGGGGGAAGCGGGCTTGAAGGTTTCCCCTAAAAATAACCCCTTCACTCTGATCGCCATTCCAGGAGTTTGTCCATTGTCTGGCGTTTCCACGGAGAAACACGCTGAGCCCCCTCTGCGTGGACTCCCCCACCGCATTGGAGAGGCTGCCCAAACATGCCGCCGTGTGTGTTGCTTGAATGCATTTCAACGCTCTCCTGTGTACTGCTTTTAGGTGTGGGGCTTGACGTGGTCATGCAGCTTTCCGCCCACGAAGAAGAAATCAGAGGGACGAATATAGCTAGACATGAAGATGTGGCCCATGTAGCCTTGGTTAGGTTTGAGGTAACTCTTGTACCTTTGCAGGTGTTAGTCTCCCTTCATCTTTTTAAGCTTTGTAATGCTCCGGATGTATGCGGTTACACAGCTTGTGGCCCCTCCAGGGATAGAGTGGGAGGAGCACCTAGTTTAAAAGAGAAAGTTGGAGATCCTGTTTGGCTTAAGTGTGTTTGGGTGGTGAGCGTGGCTGTGCCGAAGTGGGAGAAGTGGCAGACTGAGAACATGGTTTGCATCCCATGAGAGAGCTTGAAGCTTAGATTTCCATTTGTGTTCCTTCGTGACAAAATTAACTCACTGCCTCTGGACTGAGGTGTTTGAGGTGGAAAAATAATAGTGTTTCCTTTGAGCAGGTCTGGGTGAGTTTGCAGTGTTATGCACCTGACTTAGAGTTTATGTGGGTGCTTCTTCACCCCCCTAATTTTTGGCACTCAAATATTTAAGAGGAGAGTGATTGTGCAGCTGGAGGCCCAAGATGTAGTAGTGTGTACTCTTCCTTCAGACTTCACATCCTTGTAAATGTTCAGAAAAACAGTAGGAGTGCTGCCTTATTGTAGTGCTTTAACTCAGTAGCTCTGCACAGGGGAGATTACTGTGCAGAATCATGGGTAATGGTAGAGAAGGTTTATAAACTTGAAACTTAAGATGGGATGAAGATTGCTCAGCTCAACTTGTTCATTCCTATTTTTTGCAGAGGAGTCTGGTCTACAGTTAGCTGCTGGCCAGTTGGGTCAAGGGTTATACTGTGAGGAAAAGGCTGAATGACGTTCCCTCATGTGCCAGCCACACATTTCCTGTAACTTAGTTCAGCAAAGCTATCGGTGTATATTTGTCACATTTAGCAGTAGAAAAGTTATTCAGTGTCATCTCCTGACTTCTTTGTGAGCATGGTGAACTACAGATCTCCTGAGTGATCTTTAATCTTCAGTGAAACTTTAAGAAAAAGGAAGGAAGCTTTTTCCTGTAGTTTTCACTAGAGACTATATGGAAATAACAGGACTATCTCAATCTGCTGGCCTTTTTTTGTAATGTCTAAGTTCAGTCTTCAATTTCTGCTTTCTGTAATGAAATTGTAACTGATGACATTGCTGTTTTAGTAATGTAGGTGGGGCTATCCTGGGGTTTTTCTGTAGCTGCCTAGGTTGTTTCATGACCAATTCAACAACTGTCTGCAATGCTTCTGGGCCATTACAGGTTTATGTTGGAAGTTAGTTTTATATTTATAGTATTTTTTTCCCCTCATTCCTTTTTTCCTATCTCTGCATCCTTATCCCTTTCCAACAGGTTTGGTAGACTCTTAGAAGTGCTGGCCACTGGGGCAGTGATGGTGAGGGAATTACTCAGCAGTTACTACTTGTTTTGTTTTTTCTAAAATAATTCTTAGTCAAGTAGTTCCGTTTTTAAGAATCCCATCTGTGTTTAATAACTGCATGTTAATTGTAAATACAAACAATATTTTGCCAAAGAAATACTAAGTCTAAAAAGAAACAATTTAGTACTCATTTTGGAATAGCTTTAATGAATTCAATGATGGTGTGAGAAACTACAAGTGGTGCATTTTTTTCTAGAAAAGAAAGCTTATTGAATGATTTTGCTGGATTAGTTCATGCATTAGCCAATACAACAGCAAAGTACTACTTCATTTACATGAAACCCCTCCCTGCACATACTACTTTGACCTCCTTGACTTTTTTAAATAGGATATTCTCTGAAGTTCTATATGTAAAAATAACAGCAGTTGCATTTAGAAGCAGAAAATGCATAGCATGAGAAGAGCATCACACTTACAGGAAATGAGGTAGAAAAAGGAAGAATTCCTTTTGAATAAAAAGTTACTAACTTTTAAGAACACATTCCTTAAAGTAGTTTTAACTGATAGAATTTGTAAGCAATTGGTTCTATGCAGTAACTTTGCTGTCCTAAGCATAGTTTTCTAGGCTGTATTCAAAACTGCCACTGTGCACTCTGTACTGAAGAGTAAGTGCAGAGAACATACCTGAATGGATTGATAGTGTACCTGGAGTTTAGTTTCATGCTGTGACACATTTGAAATCACTTACTTAGCTCATATTTTGTCATGATACCCCTATTTGTCAGGTTCTCTTTCCACAAACCATAGTTACCACAGCTCCATTTGCTAGTAGTATCTTGACCTTGTGGGAGCAGGATCTAGCTGGACACCTGTAGTGTTGGATCATGATACAAAATTGTGTTTCAGGTGAAACGCCTGGGGTTTTTTTGGTTTTGTTTGGTTTTTTTTTCTTCTGAGCTGCTTGGTTGCATTGCTCAAAACTCCTCTGTTTTAGGAATCAAACTGTAGATTTTTTTGTGTATTTTCTGTTTTTCCATCTCCTGCTCAAATAGCAGCTGTTGTCACTGTAGACAGCATGTTGGTAGTATAAACTCAGGTGCTTTTATTCCAAACCAAGAAGAAATCAATTGAACATTCTGCATCCTTAAATTACAAAGTCTTGTGATTGAAATGTAGACTTTAGATGAACGTTTTAGCTCAAGTATGTAAATTACACACTTTTCTAGTTATTACATGCTTTTCTAGTTATTGGACTACTTAAAACAACAAAAAAGTAATAGAAAGACCTTAATGTTTTGCTTTATAGGGAAGATTAATATGTTGTGGATGTACCTGCTTGCAGTCATAATTGGTACATTGAATGAAAATTCAGGTGTTGGCTACAAAAATAATTTCCAGGTCTTCATGATTTATTTTTCATTTCTAGAAAGCTTATGACAGTAATTCTGTACCGTACAAACTTCCATTAGGGCATGGGAACTTGCCTGGGCTTTGGTCCCTCAGTGGAGGAGGGACCGGTGTGGGTTAGTGCTTTTCTGAGTTCGTGGTTGGACGGTCTCAGGTTTACTTCTTAATTCTTTCTTTACTCTTGGTGTTTCTTGCAGAAAGTTGGCTGTTCTCTAATATGTGAGGGAGTCCAGGGGAGAGTCTCTTGTTTGTTTGTCCTGATTATAGAACTGTCTCAAACTGATCTGTAATGTAAATCACTCTGTCTGTCAGAGGTTCTTGGCAAATCCCTGCAGTGGCTGAAATAGTTCAGATTCAGAAAATATATGCAAGATAAATGTTTGAATTCTTCAGAAAGATCAGATACTGTTGAAATGTATGAAGTAAAAGTGAAAGACCCCTGGATTTTTTTGATTTAAGAAGATATTAATGAATAATGTAGCAGGTAGTTGGGTGACAGGGACTTTTTTTACTCCTTTTCAGAAAATAGCCACTTGAGCCATAACTGAGCTGCTAAGCTCTTGGACTCCCCTCTACCCTAAAATGCATTCCTGCCATAACCCTGGATGTCTTTCAGAATGAGTTCTTCCTGTTGTAAGGCATAGAAGAAGGTTAGTACTTTCCTTTCCAAACTTCAGGTTATTTTTTGTGTTCAGATACTCTTCTATGCAGAATAAGACAGTGTTTGTTTAAAGCACTGAGTAGCTTCGGTTTTGCTTGGGTTTTGTTCCATGAGGTTACCAAATTGCATGAAACCCACTGTCAGTACTTGAGAAACTGTGAAGCTGGTGTGTTTCTCATATTTCCTTCTAGATGACTGATGTTTTCAGCTGTTTTTACTTAATATAAATGTTGTTGTAAATATTTATTTACCCTGGTTCTTAATAGAAGTTATGTGGTACATGTTGATGATTGTTTTGGACAGTGGGACCCAGTGATGCTTGTTCCCCTTGTGGTGTTTTTCCTGTTTTCACTTGTAGACTTTTGTATGTCAGCACATCAGGGGAATTTTATTTTTATGCTGTTAATTAGAAATAGCAATTAGTATTAATAGCGATTAGTATTTTTAGTTCAAGGATGTTAGCTTAATTTACGCTTTCTAAGTTTTGGCAACAAACCCATAATTGGTGAATAAGGGGGCTAGGGGTTTCTGGTGGCCAGTACTTGTAGTTGTCTTATTAATGCTAAAGATGGAAAGGTGTATAATGTACAAGTTTAGCAGTGTAATAACAGGAGAACCCTGAAAATTCAGGATTAATGAGACACATTCTTGCTGTTTCTGAAAGTTGTACTTGCTACAGCCTTTAAATGCTCTCAAAAGAGGGATGTGGTAAACTTCATATCCAAACTTGCAACTTCATCTGTTGATACGGAAGACACTCGTGTTAGAAGACAGCTTTATGAAATTTTTGATACATTTGGCACCTAAATTTCCAGTAAGTGGTGAAGAGATTAGAAGGAGTTCTGTTTGGGTTGGATTTTGTTTCTTTTGACAGAATTTTGAGCTCAATTTTCTTGCTGTTTCTCTTGGCAGCCAGTATTTGGATGGAACTTTCATTTTCATACAAGAAAGAAACAGCTGGTAAAATACATGAATGAATGAATGTAGACCCAAGATAACAGGGTCGAGGTTATCTTTGAGTCTTTGAGGCTGTGGTTACAAATACTGTGAAAGGTAAATCTGAGGCTAGTGCTATGCGGCCTCATCTTTTATTTTTATAAATTACATAATTATCTGAAGGAATAAAAAAATTCTTCCACTGACAGTTTCAATTCTAGGTCAGCTGATGCCGGTTTTGGGAATATTAATGTGCTTTGGAGCATTTATAGGCAGTCCAGTGGCTGAAGTTGAGACTCTAACCCATGCTGGAGCTGTCTTTGCTTTTACTCGCAGGGATGTAAGGTAACAGTAGAAGATAGTCAACTACTCTGGACAAAGGCAGTGATTCCTTAGCAGATACCCTCAACTTGCAATAAGATAAGAAGGCTTTCTTTTGCAACCATCTCTGGAAATAGACCCTGGGATTTGAATGCCAAACAGGATTAGGTTTTTGAAGCATGTGCATATTTCTTTCCTTGCAGTGTCTCACAAATAGTACGGGTTTATCTGGGGAAAATAGTTGTCAGTAGTGTGTCTGTGTTGCTAGCAGAGTTTAAAGGCCAAATAGTTCCAGGTTTGTTTCTATTAATCTGGTAAGGTGATGGATTTCTAAATGCACATTAAGGATCAAATTAAATGTTGGGTTTTTTTATGGGTGCTCTCTGGAATAAGCTGCAGTTTAGGAGAGCATTGCCATCTTCCTACATTCTTCTGTACAAGAGATGTCAAGTAGACAACTGTTCTTAGTTTTGCTGTTTTAAGTTTGTCACAATCCTGCAAGTTAGACGATAACTACTTGTCCCTATATCTGTTTCACCGAGTGCAATGTCTCTTGTGCCTTGTACGGTTTAAGCTACAGATTTAATTCTCTGACTTGACTGTGTTAATAGTAGTGGGATTTTAATCTTCCTTTTTTACCTGTGTATTTATTTTTGTGGATTTACCTACTGATCTTTGCTCTTCTGCCCTTCAGATTACTTGGGACCTACAGGTGGATTCTCATACCCTTGTATGATCAGGTGTTTCTGATGAAAGTCAGCTTTGCAAGTTTTTCTTATACTTGGCAAAGCTGAAAAATGCTTGTAGTAAACATTGATTAGAGGCAAATGTCAGATTTAGGATAGGTAAGATGAGCAAGTGGTCTTCTGAACAGCATTCATTAGAAACTGCTGTAAATGTTCACACGGAGGAGTGTTTCGGGTTTTGCCCTTCTTCCAGTTTATACTCTGTCAGCAGGAGTGTATTTGCTTATCTACTTGTTCTCACACATCACATTTGTTGGAGCCTAGTATATGACTGGAGATGCTGAAGCCCAGTGTGGTGTTAGGTAGTAGAAACTTCTTAAGTAGTTTACAAAATCCCACCTATGTTACTGAGGAGAAGAAATCCAGTGATTTTCTAACTCTTAAAAAATATTTTTTGAAACTGTGCTACTGCCTAATTTGTCTTAAACCACAAACTAAAAAAAACTCCCCTTAATTTGAGCTGATGAGGAGGGTAGCAGGAAGGGTGGCAGCAGTCTAGAACACTTTTGCTAAGCTGGAGCTGGTGACTGGCTGTTAATGGCCTGCCAGGACTTGGAGCACAAAGAAGTAGCTGTTTCACAGTATTTCTAGTGTGTTAAATAAACAAGGCTGGAAATATTTCTAAGTAAAATACACTGTCATTGATGCTGGTGACAGAAGAGCTGGCATGCTGCAGAAGTTGCTTATTTGTACAGGGTGCATAGTTATTGAGTTCATTTAGTGGTTCAGTTCAAACTCAGTGGATCTTGTGACTACTGAGCAAGGTCTGTTTCCTCAACATTTGGGGACTTTTTCTTCTACTCTTTAATTCCAGATGCTTTCTTTATTATATGGAGCTTTTTGAGGGCTAGGAGAGTGAGGTATTACATTTTGACAGAAGTAGAAATTGGGTATTTTGCAAAGACTTGTTTGTAAGCAATACAGAACCACATAGCACTATAAAACTCTTCTGCTTTCCTCATTTATAAGTAGCAATTTGAGATCTTGAAGATAGGGGACAGAGGAGAATTAAACAGAAGTTTAATCCAAACTATCAATAGTTAGTGGCAAACATTCAAAATATTCTCAGGTTCAGTTGAGACATCTTAAACTCTTTAAAGAAGAAGAAAACCCAACAAAAAAACCTCCAAGAAGTACCCAACAACACAACAGTAAGAAACTGCCAAGAGAGCTGATTATTTGAAATGACTTGAATGACAGAATGTGGTGCAGGTAAAGGATGCACAGTTCTTAAAGGGAGGCACGTGATCTGCTACTTCCTTATGCATGTAAAAATAGTGCTGGCTGCTGTTACATCAGCTGGTTATCACTGAACAATGCTTGATGTAGGCAGACATAAAAAGAATGAGCATTGAGTAGCTGTGTGTTTGCCCTCTTCCCTAGTAGTCTAGTAATCCATTGCTGAATGAAGTATTTCTAACCCATCCACAGTGAATGTCTGATAGCAGTGCTGTTGCAGTCAGGCATCCCTTGTGGTGATTTGGGTGTGGTGCAGGGAGCATGCAGGATACAAGCTCCAGGTCAGCATTAATCTTCAACTTTGAAAATTTTTCCAGTGTGACATAGCTGTGGAGCCAGTAGTGTTAAAGGTTTCAAATTCCAAGCCCTGTTGAAGAATGCAGCCCAAGTTTTTTCCTCCTCCTTTCTTCCCTCTTCCATAGTATTTATCTCATTAATATAAACCATACCACGTGCTTTCTCTTGCTATTACTGTTGCTTGAAAACAAGTCCTCATGTGACCTGTCCAAAATCAAATGCAGAAAGATCTTAAAGGGAGTAGGCTTGAGGGGATCAGAAACAGAGGGCTTGCAAGAAAGGAAATAAACTCTAAAGCTGAATTGCTATATTGCGTGCACAGTCACATTACCATACAGCAGTATCTGCTACTGAACTGCAGGAAGCACAGTAACTTGCTGTTTATCTTGAAGATGCTCAAGCTCTAAAGCTCCATATCAAGTTGGTTTTCAGCGTTCGCCTACCTGTGGTTCTCATGCATTCATGTCATGAATGTTAACATGTTACAGGCTCCTACTGCTTCCAGTGCTGGCTAAAATAAATATTACCGCATCTAGTCTCTTCATGCAACTCTTATTTTAAAAAGTCTATCTATAGCTTACCATTAGAAGAGTAAACATGCTACTCTAAAAGCGTTATCAGTCTGTTACTGCATGTGTGCAGTGTACACTGGAAGACTGTCTTCCATCTTCTGTGAGAACACTTTTTTCCAGACTGACAAAGAAACTTGATTTTTTCCTCAGTTAAAACTTGGAAGAGAGTAGACTACAGTCTAATGTTGGTGTTAGGGGTGGAACAAGATGCCATTAGGCTTAGTAATAGGAAATCTCTAGGTCACTAGGTTTAAATGGAACATTAAGTGAACATCATCAAACATTATCCTACTTTGCAGGTGTTTGGTATTGTCACTTCAGACAAACAGGTTAGTTTTTTATGATGCAGTGCTGTGCTAACAACTACCATTATTTCTGGTGTTCTCTGCAGTAGAAGAATGAACAGACTAAAAACTGCCTTCCCATGAAAGTTTATAGGAGATCTTGAGTCTTAGATATTATTTCTAATTTGTACTGAACTCTCCTTTGCATTTTGGAAGACATTATTTAAAAAATACTACTAAACAAGTCTTACAGATTTTTAAAGGTTTCAGGGGTGTTTGAGCCTCTCATGTTACAACAAAACAGCTGGTGACTATCTTGTCAGAATCAAACACTAGTTATTGCATCAGAGAAGTGAATGCTGGGCCCTTTGAATTTAGTACCAATTGTATTTGTGTGTTAGTGGGTTTCAGACTGATTTGTTAGTAGCATTAATTAACACCCTAATTTAAATCTAGGTTTGGTTTTTTTAGGGTTTGTTTTCCCTTTTATTTTTTTAAAGGGGCATATAGTGTCTTGGTCATAGTTTTAAGAAGGGTATTTGGCAAAGTTAAGAATACTGATCTCAGAAAAGGTTCAAGGGAAGCGCTTTTTGTAATGGTAATGTCAAGGAATTTGGGGTTGTCTTTGGAATCAGAATTTGTGGATTTGATATTTTTCCCTCAGAGGCTGTATATGATCATAGTTAAACAGATAAGAGTGTAGATATTAATAAGTGGATTATGAAGCACCAGAAGAATCCTCTAAGCAGAGATGCTAAAAGGCAGTATGTTCTTGGCTCTGTTCTGCTCTAGCAGAATGGGAGTAACTCCAGTGTCAGCACAAGTTATGCACAGCTTGCCTTGGCTTG
Source organism: Buteo buteo (assembly GCF_964188355.1). NCBI lineage: Eukaryota > Metazoa > Chordata > Aves > Accipitriformes > Accipitridae > Buteo > Buteo buteo. The sequence goes on from NC_134177.1 coordinate 22,601,557, forward strand.
TTTACAGAAACGAGTGGCAGACTGAAGCAAAATCTGCTAGTCTTCACCTGGTTAGCCACTTAAAGCTCTTTTGTCTTCCCAGGTTCTACTCTACAGTATTCTGTACTCAGAATCTACTCTGTCTTGCTGTAATGAGCAGAACTCAGGAAACACTTGAAATTGTTGCTTTCGTGGTACAATACCCAAAATACAAATGGAGTTCTGAAGATGTCTTCATAAGTATTTTAATTTTATTAAATTGCCACACCGCAGGTTTTACATGTAGTCCTGTGTGCATAGTGCATAAATCTTTTCTACCTTTAAGGAATTTTGGCACCTTGTTTGTGGTCAGGAGCGCACTAAACATTCAAAAAGTTAAAATTTACCATAAGAAGTTAAACATTTCAGATACTGAGCTAATTTCCAGAACTGATTTGAACAGCATGTACTGAAGACTGTACACCTTTGCTACTTTGGGAAACTATATTTTTGTCTGTTTAAGTTTTCTCTCCCAAGTTGTGGGGTTAAACTGATTTAACAGTTTCCTTGCCTTAAAGGGCAAATAACTGCAGCATTGTCACGCATGTTCCAGTTGTTTCTTCACCTTTTGCAATTTGACTGTGTTGAGTATAATGTTAATTATATGTGAATGTATCCTTCAGTTTCTTTGCAGTTAAGAATGTGATGATCCTATTTCTTTTTGCAGATGTGGAGGTACTGTTGGTGCAATTCTGACATGTCCACTGGAAGTTGTGAAAACACGATTGCAGTCCTCCTCTGTCACTCTCTACATCTCTGAAGTCCATCTCAATGCTGTGAATGGTGCTAGCATCAACAGAGTAACTAGAATTTCTCCTGGACCTCTCCATTGTTTGAAGTGAGTGTACATGTTACTGGGTTTTTCATTCATTTGGGGGAGGGAGGAAGAGAGGTGTGTTGGATGAATCTGTATGAAGGATTCAGGCTCTTATGTCTGTCATGATGCTACCATGAAATGACTTCCCATATTTTGCCTTTTAACTGTAATTGTTTCACGTTCCACTTTTCCATATGTCCTTCATACTTGAGTTTGTACCTTGAATTAGCCAGAACATGTATACTCTGCACAATTCACAGCTCCAAACTACATCCACAAAACTCACTTGGAGCACTGTAACACTTAAGTGCCAGACTCTATTTTCATCCTAAAAAGGTGTTAGTATAAGACTCTTTAAACTGTTTAGTGTCCGAATTGTAGATGTTGCTGAATATGGAGGCAAAAAGCCCTATGAAAGTTAACTCAGTTTCTCTTAGTCCCTCTCAACTTTCACCACTCCATACCCTTCCTACCTTTTGGTATCTTCTGTTGGATGTGTGACTAGTAACAGTTTTTTAGAGCTAGTAAGAGATAGGTAAGGTCAGATTTTGCCATGATCTGGGATGTTTTGATTGTGTAGCACCTCACTAAATGGGGACTGCCTTTCCTCTCCTTGCCACCAGTGCTTGTGATGTTCAGTAGCCAGCAGGAAAGTTGTATGGCCACAGTTAGACTGCTAGTAAAGACCACAGGCAGGGTTCACTTCACTCTGGGAGACTCAAGCTAGCCAGTTGTAGGGAGGCACCTTCAGTATTTGGGAATGAGCGGGGTTTTCCTCCAGAAAGAACCTGCTACTTCTCTTTGCATTAGAAAGAATTTGATAAGACTCAGACCAGCTCTCTTCTATCCCCAGTTAATCAGTGAGAAGTAGTTTGTAGAGAGCCCCTTCTGGCAGTTGCAGTGTAGGATTTAGGCTTAATCTGGTTAGAGGATAGGATTTGCTTAAATGGAGGTTGTACCCAAATAGCTCCTTGAATGGAATATAGTTCTTACTGTGGAAGTTCTGATTTGGAGCCTTCTTACATGTAAGAGTTTGATGGGTGAACGTGATTGGAATAGGTATGTGGGAAGGAAGGGCTCAGATTGTGACAAGGAAGGAGACTTCCATCCAAAACACTTGTCTTATTGGCTTCTCTTAATGGAAGTTGAGCCCTTCAGCTTCTTCCCTGAATGTTAGGTTATGAATTTATCTTCTGTTTAGAAATGTATCTGAATGAATACCAGGATGAACAGATGTTTGTTTCACGCCACTGCTAGAAGCCTGCTATGCTTTAAACCCATCCCTAAAACCTAAAATAACTTGGTCTTCTCGGGAAGCAAATTCAGACTGAGGTAGAGGTAGTCCATAATGAACTTCATTGGTAGGGCTTGTTTGTTTTTGTTTTTTTAAATCTGCTTCTTAGACCTGTTGTTTGTTTATCTGTGATACAAGAATGTGTATCTTCTGCTTTTGTTCTTTGCTTAGAGGTGTTTTCTTCCAGGTTAGTATCAAACAACTGATATGCCAAGTAACTTTTCTGGGTTTCAAGGTCTTTAAATAGCAGTAAATATAAAAAAATCCCTAATGACATGGCAATGGATTGTGACAATAAAATATGTAGGTGTAGGACATAATCATTCTTGGTTAAGGGACTAGGGCTGTTTAATGGGGAAATCAAACTGCATCCCTCTTGTCACTCTCATGCTTTTACTGTCACTTGATATTTTCTGACTCATAGGTGTCAGGGTTTGGTTGTCTCTTCTCATATCAAACTCAGTACAGTGTTCCAAGGCTTACAATACTCAGTCTAAAAGCAGGGTGAATCAGGCAAATGATGTCAGAATTTCAGTTAACTGATGGTTGTGGAATCACTTCTGCATCTTAAGCATCAACAGAGGTGATTTCGAAGGCATCTCTGTCAGGAAACAAACTCAGAACTGGGGTACAGGTGACTGCATTCTCTGGCAACAAAAGCGAATTCCCTTATTCTTAAATATCTGTGGTGTATATCATATTGCAAATGCCTCTAATCTTGTTGAGTTTAAACCTGAGGTCTTGATGATGGAAATCTGACTGGCCTCCCAATGCAGGCTTCCCCATGTGACACAAGCAGGTCAGCTAAGGCCATGTGGAGCATTTGTGCTGCTTTTCCAACCATGGATTTACCATTTAGTGCTTTCAATAAACAGTGCAGGCACTGGGATCTGCTCTTTAATGCAAAAAGTTTGTGTCTTATTTTCAGTGTAGGCTCTGGAATTCCTCCAGCTGGTGTCTGTGAATGCACAAGAGCGTCAGTAACTACCACCATTATAATCCTGTCTGCTGCAACTTTTCTGTAACTCTTTGTTGCTCTGTCAAGTCTTGGGACACTGTAGATCCAGAAGAAACAAATAGACCTGATACACTTCACTCCTAAGTTTCTCTTAAGACACTGAGGTTCCTGCTGCTTTGTATACATGCATGTGTTATATGTGCAACACGTGATGTTGTGGTGGTAGTGATTTTTAACTAGTGTTCAAAGTGGATGCAGATCATGTTAATTGTGTTCAGCTTTGCTGTAATCTGATGCTGTGCCCATGCTGAGCTCTGGGATATGGTAAGACTTTTTAAATAATTTCTTCTGAAAGTGTTAGAAATGCTTTTAGGGTGAGACATGTCTAAGTAATTTGTGTTTCCGAAGTGCTTTTGAGTATGTGTTCAATACTCCAATTATTGCTGTGGAGCAATGCTACCCACATAGTGAAATCATATCTAATTGTTATGGACGCAAAGCTAAGATGTTGCTGGACATGTTATATGCCAGCATTCCCAAATAGTGATGGTAATTGTGCAAAACCACAATTTTATTTTTGCTTACTGGAAAAAAAAATGCAAACTTTCAGTTTGATGTAGTAGCAGAACTGTGGTGAATCAGCTGCTGGAAATCAGAATAGGTTTGGAATCTCCTTCAGTGCTATAGATGGCTTTCATGTGTTTGGATAGTAAATTCCAAACAAAATAACCATTTATACAAGGGTAGTTTGCTTTGAGTAATTGACTTGTTGTTAACCTGTGTGTGTCTCTGAAGAAGAAATATACAGAACTATTTGTATGTATTGGCTGGTGTTTCTAAATCAATAAGCACAGAGTTCTGTTTTGCAACATCTAGTGAAGTAGTTAAGAATTAACTTTAAATCTGATTCTAAAGCAATTGCTAGAGCAATTTGCAGTGATGGGATGCATAGTCCTTGTTTCTCCTCCCATGTCCTACCATACTTTTTAAAATACCATATCTGATTAGCATCTAGATTGTTGGACAGATTGATCTTACTAAAACTGAATATTTATTAGTGGATATCCCCTTACTGTGCCAGTGTACCTTGCTGCATAATGGTTTTCCACTCTTTCTAAAAACCACAGTTACATGGGATAGATATTACAAACACTTAAGTGCTAGTAATGCCTCTTTTTGAGGTCTCAATTCACTGCTCGTATCCCTATGTTTCTCTGTAAATCCCACAGAGATGGAAGGTGACACCCCCCTGCCACCCAAGGAGTCTTTCCAGAGTTGTGTTTATAGTGGACCTGTTACCACAAGATGTTAGGGCTGTGCTGTCGCTGGGACTCTTTGCACAGGTTACACTCCTTTTTCAGTTAATCTCAAACTTAGTGAGTTACCTTGCATGGGGAGGTAAGGATTGTCTTTTGTAGAATGAGTTGAAGAGAAGCCACTGGCTCCACAGCCCAGCAGTAGTGCTTGGGTAGGAGCACACAGGCAACACTTCAGAACTGGTATCCCTGCCAGCCTCAAGGAAGGGCAACTTTCTCACATTGGAGGTTTCTATTTCCTTTTACTGTAGGCAAAATAATCACTCTATTGCACAGAAATAATAAAGCTGAGAATGGGTTCTTAGTTGAATGCTTAGTGGATTTAAATCATTTATGGGGATGGGGAAGGCAGGACCTTGAATCTGAAAGGCTGCTTTCCTCTAACTTCTCACTGTAACTTCATGTAGTGTACTGTTAGGAGTCTTGTAGAATCAAAGCAGGGTAGCACATGCAAAGCCATGTTGAGGTGTCTGTCATTTTAAGAAGAGTAGATAATAAGTTGTGAAAGATGTCCCTGGCTGGGCATGATAAGCAGTAGAGCTAACATCTTCCTGAGCTGCTCTCAGAAGGCATAAGACTTGCTGTAACTGAACTTTCATAAGTCTCTCTCCTATCTTCCTCTCTTGTCCTTCACCCCCTGTCCCTCCCACCCCAAAAAGTTCCCAAACATTGGGAGCTAAAGGATGATGAAAGAAATGTAGAATAGAATCAAATATTTTTGTCGCCTGAACAATCTACAACCTACAGGAATGTGAACATTTGCATGCTTAGTATTTTCTCCCTGATAAAAGGACACTTTCTTTAACTTCATAGTGACAGATAACTCCATGTATGTATGTGTTCCTATCTTTGAGGAAAGTCTGTACTGACATCATAAGGCTTTACTTACGCATTTAGTTCCTAGATTCCTATGGCATGTCAAGCAATAATAGAATTTTATTTTATGCTGATTCTAGGAAGTGTCTAATCTTTTGTGGTTAGGATTGCATTGTGAGTTATTGTGCAAGTTTTACACAGAGTAAAGCTTAAAATGATGTAGTTATGGTGGTCAGTGCATTCCTTCATTTTAATGTGAATGTTATAGTATTGTCACTTTTTTGTTTTCTAGGATGATCTTGCAAAAGGAAGGTCCTCGTTCTCTATTTAGAGGGCTGGGTCCTAATTTAGTAGGTGTTGCTCCTTCCAGGTAAGTGCAAACATGTATGGTAAATGAAATAATTTTGATGAAACTTAGGTTGCTCTACATTAAGGGATTTAAGGTTTATTTGAAGTGAATTTTGTCTCTGCAGCTGTAAATACTTAATAGCAAATAACCTTTGGTTCCTGGGGTAATATAGTTGTCTGAGAAATTGAGCCACTTGTGAATGCCACAGCTCCAGTCCCACATCGTTGCACCAACTGTCTCAGCATTTACTACCCTATATACTATTATAATAGTATTTACTATTGTGTACTATCCCTTATGCAGAGCTATGTCCAGTTAAGAAGGAAGATGCTTAAGTGAGTTGCGTATGTAAACAGGAAGTTTGTACCTTTGAAAATACAAAGGTAGATTTAGCTGTCAGTTAATCCATCATCTTCAGGAAGCAGTTGTATGGTTGTAGCCTCAAAGCACTGGGTCTTTTTTCCTGAATTCTGATGAAACACAGACTACTGTCCCCTTGCAGTAGGAAGCCTGTTCTGAAACTTCAAAAAGGGCAGTAGGAAGCCTGTTCTGAAACTTCAAAAAGGGTAAGACTTGGTAGGATGACACACTTACCAGTTGTCCCAGAGAAAGCAGATCTAGTAGCGGGCTGGACTCCAAAGGGTACTGGGGCAGTGTCAGGGAGTGCAGTGGACAAGGATGTAAATTTGATCTAATTGGCAGTGGTGTTGCTGCTGTCAGTTGCTCTGCCTCAGCACAAGTGCTCTAGCTATTTGGCTGGTGCTGGCAGTCAGAGTGAGGTGCAGATTATGCCAGAGTTTGAATTGATCCTTACATACAAGTGTTAGCCTAAGTTCAGTCCAAAAATAGGAGAATACGTAAGGAAGAGTATGGAAACAAAGCTGTGTAAGACTAATATAACTACTTAATTCTGGATGAGGCTATAGTTGTTTTCTGGCCCATTTTTACTCTATTCTGTTTGAGAAGAGTCTTTATGCAGAGGGAATATATTCCACAAAGGTTTTATTCTTGCCTTGACTTAGTGCCCTGCTTTCCTTTTTTTTCTTTCATTTTGGTCTGAAGAGGAGATGTTCCTGTCTCCTGCACACCCAGCTGGAGAGTATCTTAACTTTTCTGGTTTAAGGTCTTTAGATGCTTCTGGAAAATTTTATTAAATTGGACTTTCCATTCAGCATTGATCTATCTTCTATGTAGATCTGAAAGATGAGGTGTTCTGTAGACCCTCTGCATGAATAAGAGAAAAACATAATTCAGGAATTGGACTACTTTTATTTTAGCACATTTTTTTAAAGAATTAGGAATAGCTGAGGTATTTTCTGATCACTAACTTAGCATTGCTATTTGGAGAAGCTGAGGTAAGTCCAGTAGCTTTCTTTGTCTTGACATGTGTGGAGTATCAGCACTTCCTAAGCTGAAGAGCCTGTGCTTTTGTTTGATGGTTCAGTCTGGCCTGAATGTTCAACATTGCTGTTCAAAAAGTAATATCAATTTTTATACAGCAATGGATTCCGTTTTATACATGACTATCCTCAGTGGAAAGTATCCTCAATTGCAAGTCAATTTTATGTTACGTTTTCTAATTCCCTTCCCTTCTTCCCCCAGGTGAAATACTTTGCTTGTTCCCTACCCCCAAATGTCAACTTGATAAAATGTGTGAAGTCTTATAAATAAGCACATCCTCATTCCCCATGAGCAGACTCGGTCTTCATCCAGTACTTCATTTCAATTAAGCATTAGCTAAGTGGATTTAACAGCAGCTCTTTGTTTAAACAAGCTGTAGAGAAGCGTGTTTCATAACACATCCAGTATACTTAACTGAGTTCAGATTCTGTTTTAGAAGTTACACCCATGAAACAAGCACTTCATCTTTTTTATAATAAAGAAAAACATGTTTGCACAGTTAATGAGGTTAATGTTCTGTTCATGAAAAATTGCATGTTCATTTTTTCTCTTGTAGAGGGGTGTCTGAGTTTAAATAAAAAATGAGTTACAACCTTAAATGGGAGTTTTAAATATGCTTAAAGTAAGTTTCTTAGCTTTAATGAGCGAAAACAAGCATTTTCCATAATGTATTGCATTGGCATGCTGACTTTTATGTCTAGCTTTGTTTTGATACCATCCCAGTCTTGACTGTAGTACAAGTTTTCAAATTTTTTTGTAGTTCATTCAAAGAAATAAATCTGTGTCTATTCTAAATACAGAACTAAAGAAACAAAATGTGGATCCCAGCTTTGCAGCTGTTCTAGCATTTAAAATATAAATACTTATAACTACAAGTTATTAATACTTGCATCTTAAATGCTAGAATAATATTATAAATATTTAAGTGTGCTGTTTGTTTTTTTTAAAAAAAAAGATACATACTTGCTAGTTCTCTTGAAATTGTAATGCTGTTGAAATGAGTTTAGGTCAATTAGAACAAATTTCATCTGTTGTTAAAGAAATACAGAATACTGTAACTTCAGTTCTCAGTTTAGCAGTATTTTGCTTCTGTGGCTAAACTTCCTGGAGTCACAAAAATCACTGCCATATTTCTAATTATCTGTCCTTCTCCTCACTAGTTGTTAATTGGAGCTGTTGTGGAAGAAAAAGTTGTAAAGTATGATTTTTTTTGTTGTTGTTGTTCTTTTCCATTCCTAGAATAGTCCCACTACTTTGCAAGAGTTACTCCTTGAGTAGTTTTTTTACTGAGGAAGTAAGACTTGAACCAAGATCATCGTAAGTTAGTGAAGTTAGTGGCACTGCTCATAAGGGTATCGACGCGGAAAATGTAGCATAACTTGGATTTTGTTCTAATTTTAGAGCGATATATTTTGCTGCTTACTCAAACTGCAAGGAAAAGTTGAACAGTATTTTCAATCCAGATTCTACCCAGGTACACATGATTTCAGCTGGTGTGGCAGGTAAGGATCTGTAACTTTTTAGCTTAATTCTAGAGTCGTATCTACAAATGAGAGGTGGCAATAAATGTGGAAAAACAAAACCAAAACAGAAAATATTCAGTGATTGAATGATTATGTTTTTTGTAGTGGTTACCTCTGGCTTCTCATTAAACAAGCAATCTGGAGAATATGTGCATAAAACTTTGCACTTACTGTTAATAAAGATCTTTGTGTGTGTGTGAATAGTCTTTTCTAGGAAAACTTGCATGCTTGCTTTTTCAGTTGTAAATTTGTGAAATGTAAAATGAATACTTTCAAAACAGTAACTCTTTGCTCTGCAAGCTGTAAACATTGTTTGCACTGAACTCTGGTTTAATGTTTTTTGATGTATTTTTTTTACCATTACTTTCTGTTACAGCTTTGTATATCTGACTTATTTTTGTCTTTTTGAAATATACCTACAGATATTTGTATAAATTACACGTAACACTCTCTCTTCCTTTGTTCAAATACCAGTCTGTGTGAAGTTTGCTCTACCACTAAAGTGATGTAGAAGAGCGGATTTCCATAGTTTTCATATATTTTCATCTCTGGAAATAAATTCCTATTTTGAATCTGCAGTGTAACCTTGGTATATTTTAGCAGCTACCAATATTTATGGCTTGATTTGTATGTTCTGTGCTTTGGGATCATTAACAAGGAGAGTTAAAGGCAACTGAGCTCAGTTATGATCATGGACTTGTGCTGGGGAGATCAAAACTTGGGCTGGCAACACTTTACCTATTGTTGCCTGTGTCCTTCCTACACAAAAACTAATTTTCAGAAGTTTGTTTTTCTGTATAGGTCAGACACTTCACAGATGAATTCTGACAATTTTATGGTAGCCTGTTGAAGTTTCTAATTCCTGTCAAATTTTACGACCAGTGTATATAATGTGAATACTAGCAATCTGGAATGGACTACTGAAGGTGATGTCAGAATAGTGAATAGGATTGGTTTTCTATTTAATACTTGCTAATAATCTGATACAACGGAATTGTTACATAGCATAGAAAATTTAAGTGATATTAGCTTTATACTTAAATGACACACTAATGCTCATCTCTAGCACATGAAAAATGCGATGGCAGTTTTTAATCTCCTTAGAGATGTAAGGAGAGCTGTTTTATCTTAAATGAGCAAAATAAAGTTCAGATGATGCAGTATTTTTTATTCACCTGGAAATGCATGTTTTGTTTGTAGGTGAACAGCATGGGGAATGGGATGGAAGGGGATTTCATGAAAAGTTCATCCTAATCAGTTAGTTAATCCAGGAAAAATGAATTGTCTTCAGCTCTTTGTCAAGGGGATAAAATGTCTTTAAATATGTGGTGGTGTGTGCATGTGAAGTATAGGTAATAGAAACAAGTTTATCCTCAGTTGAAGACAAGTTGCGTAACTCATGCAGTGCTGCAGACAAACCAAGGTTCAGAGTGTTCCTTATCTTTGGAAGTTACTGCCTTCATTCTGTAATGAAAAGAACATTTATGGAGATGTGCTGTAGTGATTTTTTCCCAAGTGCTTGCAGACACAGACCATAGTTTGTCAAGGAGTTCTGTATCTGCTTAGCTTGCTTCCCTTCAGAAGGTTGGTATTTACGCATTTTACTTAGGACTGCAGGAGACTGGGGTGAATGGATTTGAGCCTTAATTGCTGTTCACCTGTTTTACATTTGTATACAAGTTTTAATATTGAACAACTTCTGTGGTTGTCATCTTTCTCATACTTAACCTAGTTCTGCAGTTTTATTTCTAAACCATATAGCCAATGAAACTGAATGCCTAGTGCAGGTTCAACACTACAGGTCAAGCCTTTTTTCTTTCTTGAAATGTCTTGGCATTGTATACTACAGACATTCTTTGGAAGGCCTTTAAAAGAAGGTTCTTTACAAACAATTTCTTGATACTCAGTACTGGTGGTATTCTGATTTATATGAAAAGGACTGTAGTTAAAATTAACAGTGCTTTCTTGGGAACGTGCTAACCTTGTTTTTGTAATTCTAATAGATTTCAGAAAATGCACTTAAACCAGCTATTAACAGTTTTACCTGCAAGGTTTGTATTGCTGTATGATGCAAATCAACTTAAGGAAATGGCAAAATAACAGGGGCAAGATTGAATGTGAGCTCTTAATTGGTTGACTTTAAACAGGTTAACACAGAAGATCACTGTAATATTTGCTTTAGAACTTAAAATTTCAAAATTGACAAGGTGGATAAACACTTCTAAAAATTAGTGGAAAATAATAAGTATTGGTTTTTTCTTTTGCAGCCGCCATTGGTTTCAGTAAGGAATTGAGTAACTCAGTCTTAAATGAGGGGGGGTGTTTGTTTTTTTATATGACCTTTCTGTTACATGAAGGCTTCTAATACATAATGAGCATGAGGTGGTGTTTGCACTTATAAAACTTTTCCTGTAGGTTGCAAAATACACTAATGATGCAAAAATACAATTTCTAACAAATCTGTAACTGTTTTATGAAAGTACTGTAAGTAATTAACTTTAGTCAACTTTAAATACTGTTTACTTGTCTCATGTTAATACATAAGTATTTCAGGCTAGACTGATGTAATTGTTAAATAAGGATTGTTTTATGCACATGGCATTTTTGGGTGTGAGAAGCTGAGGTATGGTATTTTAAGCATTTTTTGGTTTAGGCCTGATTCTTCCTTCTCAAGATAAAACATACATTTTTGGGTTTTAAGATTCTTTTAGTAAGTCTGTTTTATCCCAAGGAGGGTGAATTGTGCTACGTACTAGTAACTGATGCCTTATGCAATTAGAAATGAATGTTTTTCTCTTGCTGTGTGCTAGCTTCCAGCATATAATTCACGTCACCTTCATACCTAAAATATCTGTGTATTGACATGAAGAAGTACTTGGCAATCTTTTTTTTTTGCTTATTACTTGTCATATCACATGGTTCTCTTTTTGCAAACTTGGACAGTGAATATATATGAAGCATTAGAGCGTTTGCTTGTGTGAAGATAGTTTATCTCTGTAAATTTCAAAGTTAGGCTAAATTCTCAGATTCACTATAAACTCTGTCTTCTCATTGTGCTTACTCAACCTCTTGTCACAGAGAATAAAAACTGAATGAGATACTTGATTCCTATATGGCTTTCTGATTTGCCTTTTTAAAGATTCATAGCCTCATTCAGACAACATGGTTGAAATCTGCAAAACAACTTTGCCTTGTATGCTACTGCTGTTCTTTCTAGAACTCTACTGGCAAACCAACCCAAATATAGATTTTATTTATTAAAAAAAAAAATTCGGACCACTGTGTTACTTCCAGAGATACCATACTTTTGTAACTTTTTAGTAGTATGTACACAGTTACTTAATACCAAATAAAATGCGTATTTAGTTTATTGATTACTGATATTAGAAAGTTTGATTTCATAAGGCATCTATCTTGCTTTTTCAGTCCTAAGACAAGGCTAGCTTTTTTGAATGATATTTGGGAGGGAGTGGGGAGGGAGGAGGGTTTACTTGTACATTTGATATATAGGTAAGTATTTGGAGAGATAAAATTGAACTGCTGCAAATGAGCAGAAATTTCAGTACTCAGTGCATTTTACACAACTATTTTAGTATCTGTGGCCTGTTCTGATTATTTTTTCTTTCTTTTTTCCTAAACTTTTACCTGAAAACAGTTAGATCTCACAATAACTAATTCACAAATCCTTCCAATGGGATTCGATTTGTACACATGTGTCTGATGAGGTCACTGCTTGTTGTTATGATACAGAAAAGCCTGTGTCTATTTTAGGCATTTACTGTACATTTCTCCCGTGAAAAGAGTGAGATCGTGTCATCTCATGCTCCCCATCCGCAGGTCACTTCCTGCAGAAATATGGACTAACTTAAACCTCGTGAGTACTGAACTGAGCGTCTCTTGCAGCCTCTAGTGTAAGAACCACACATTGGGTTTGTAATATCTATTAAATAAACAAAATAAGGGGAATTCACTTTCATTATCTTGAACTCAGATGATGTACATTGTGCAAAGACATCACTTCTTAACTCTGTTAAGAGTTATTTTTTCTGTACAGTTCAGGGAAAGGTGGAAAATACCTTTCACTGATAGCTGCTACTTTACTTAGCTCTGGCTAGTTGAAAGTCCCTACTGGGTTAAACAAGGCCTCTTGGGTTTTTTTCAGTATCCCAGAGCTGCCTTTAAAATGCTGCAGCTGATACTCTGTGTTGTCACATTATTTCAAAGACCTCTTTTCTTTTTCTTTTTTAATATGTATATAATCTCCTTTCTGTCTCTTTCTGTTTTCTCTTTTGGTTTGTTTTTATTTTACTACTTTGGATTTTTAATTCAGCATTCCATATTCACATGTGTCTGTTATCAATTACATTGGCTTATAGATTAAAAAAAAAAACAACACAACCCCCTAACCTTTGAAATATGATGCATAATAGGAATACCTGGGATCTTACCTGTCAGTAGCTGGTATAGCTGAGAAGGTAGATTGAGATAATTCTTTCCATCTGAAACCAGGATACGATTTCATAGAAAATAAAACCTAGAAAAGTAAAGAAGTTTCTGGTATTGCCAAATTGATCTACACTTCTAATGAATCTGGAATCTTTCTTGAGGATACAACACATTATAATGCTTTACAATGCTTATCAAAGTTCACTGAGACTTCGAAAAAGAAAAAAAGAAAAAGGAAACAATTGATAGAGCTTCATAGTAGTTGTTGAAAGCCCCCTACCTTTATTTTTTTAACAAGTACTTTTGCTACAGATTTTCTGCATTTAAAAAGAAAAGCTTGTCTTACCAAAGATTCCAAATGATATATTTCATATTTTGGAGTGCTTTCTTGGGTGTCAGCATCACTTAACTCTTTATTTTTCTTCTTCCACCAACTGTATTTACTACCTTACCTATAAGAATTGAGCTGTAGTTGTTTCATCTTGAAACCTGAATTATGGAAGGCTCTTTGATTTGAAAGCTTTGGTTCAGTTTTAAACTGAAAGAGGGTAGATTTACATTAGATATTAGGAAGAAATTCCTCTACTGTGAGGTTGGTGAGACAATGGAACAGGTTGCCCAGAGAAGTTGTGGATGCCCCATCCCTGGAAGCGTTCAAGGCCAGGTTGGATGGGGCTTTGAGCAACCTGGTCTAGTGGAAGATATCCCTGCCCATGGCAGGGGGCTTGGAACTAGATGATCTTTAAGGTGCCTTCCAACCCAGACCATTCTGTGATTCTGTGAACTGTCATGCAATTTAGGCTTATGACAACCCTAGGGAAAAAATTGGCTATGCTGCTAAGCATCTGACCCTACTGTTATGGGTGCTACGCTTAAATGTTTTAGAGTGACTCAGGGAGTACAAGTTTGGACAGAGTAGGCTGTGTCCTGTGCCAACCACCCTTCACTGGCAATTTCCGATATACTCTTCCCAGCCTGCCTAGAAGTATCAGGCTGCTGCTGTGGGTGAATACAGTCACTACTGCCACTCAGACACTGCCTCTGATCTCACCTAGGTGTTTCCTTTTCTAGATATAGGATCTATAGAGACTGGGGTTTGGGGGTTGAATGGGAAGGAGAAAGGGCCGAGTGGATAATGCTCTAACGTACAGTCTAGCAGTAACAAAATTCCAAAGCATGCAACTTAAATAGGAACACAAGATTTTTTTTTTTGGTCTTGTTCAGTTGTAATTAAGAACTAATTTTGTTCTTTAGAGAGAAGTCTTTCCTGGAAAATTTATTGGTAGGGGAAGATAGTCATTTTCCCCACCTTATTTCAAAGCTTTTGTTGCAGTCCTGTGCATTCCTAGTGCCCTTCACTGCACTATAGATGTGGAAAGATTCTGATTTGAAGTAAAAGAAAATTAAAGCTTTCTTAGTGCTAGTATAAAGAAATAAAAAATGCAAGAACAATGTTTCCATTCAGTTTAGTTCAACCCAGGGTCAAGTGCTCTTGGAATCAGTGGAGTTTCTATGGCATTAAGTGACAGATCAGAAGGGCTCTGGCTAGTTGACCTACAGAACCTTTTTTGCAGATGCAGTATGTTTTAAAAACATCCCATGCCTTGTTATGGCAGAGTAGTTCCCTGATGCTTTGAGTTTTTACTTAATTATTTACCTACAAGAAATGCAGATACAAAACACTTTTGGCTTATTAGGATTTCCCTCCATTGTATGAAGGGCTATATATGTACCTAGAGAAGAACATGAGTAATGTATTGGGAAAAAAGCCAACCCCAAACCTTTAGTACCTACCCCAGGAAGTTAGTTAAGAGGTTTGAGTCAGTTTAAAAATCTATTTAATTAAAAGATTAAACTGAAATCTCTAACATGTTTTTTACTTTGGTGTAGAAATATAGCTAAATCTTAGTAGCTGCTAAACCTTGTAGTTTGTCTTTAAAACTGTAACTGAAACTCATACTGACCTATTTAAGATTTGAGGGTGGGGATAGAAGAAACCTTAAAACAGTTAAGATCCCCTGGCATTTCTCCGAGAATTGCAGTCATTTGTGTGCAATGTAAACCTAGATTGTGATTGAACAGAAGTAACATGTATGCAAGCAGTTCTGCTAAATATATATACATAAGCTGTTAATGATCTTGATAAACAAGCTAGTCGATAGCCTGTTCGTTGTATACAAGTATTGTGCACCAAATATGCACTGAACAAGGTAACTATTTGTTGCTTTCCCACAACCCTAGTCCATTCCCTTGCAGGAGGGTAGCATGTCTTTGTAGTAATATACAAGTGTCACTTAGAAAGCAAGTGTCTAAATTTATCATCTCTTGCCTGGCCATGTTCCAGCTCTTCCCTTTTTCTCTTCTCCCCTGCAGACATGACACCTCATTAATGGTGCATGTATGGTTTTACAACTGTAGATAGTTTTTTTATTTTATTTTTTTTCAGAGCTGCCTTTCACTCTGCTCTTTTCCTCTCCACAGTTGTGCAGAAGTAAGAGTGATTCTTACTTCTTTTTTTTAATTTGTTTCCTTTTCTCTTTTTCTTCCTTTTCTTTTTCTTTAGTGGACTGAAAATCAAAGCTTTAACCCTTAGCCCTTATGCAAGCCTGAATAGTTGCTGTCTGTCTGGGTAGTTAGAAGTCATACTATTTACTTTAACAATTTAAACACTCATGCTTGTAAAAGTATTCCTAGGCCAACCAACAATCTCTGCTTTGAATACTAAATAAAACATTAGCACTCAGATTTAACTGTTCTTTATAGTTCAGTATTAAAAGGTCTCTTAACTTACAGTAATACATACCTTTTAACTGCACCAAAAGTAGTATTTATTCAGTCTGCATGCTTCTAAACTCGGATTGTATTTCAGGTAGCAAATTAAATTGACACAATGTTTTATACCATCTCAAATTGCTATAGCTGTATCTGCAGTGCATTGTTATTGACATGTTTGCCAAATTGGCTAGTATTAGTCTAGCTAGCTTTGCTGTTCTGTAGTGTCAAAATAGGGTTGGTATGATTAGATAGGCAGAGAAATGTACACAATTTGGCTTATTTTAAATGGGATGTCTCTTGCTAAGAATTAAATTTATTCAATATTAATGTAAAATTTAAAAATAAACTAAATGTTTATTGGCTGTATGGATTCATAAAATATCAGTAAAGGGCTACAATGGGTACTTTCTAAAAATCAGTATAGTCCGAGTTTTTGCATCCACTATACCTTACTGTGTGCATTTCAAACTTAGATGCAGTTGCTCCTGTGATACTATCACATCTAACTTTTCTTTTTAAATATTTTAGGTTTTACTGCGATCACAACAACTAATCCCATTTGGCTAGTAAAGACACGATTACAGCTTGATGCAAGGTATAGTGACAATGGGAAATATCACTGCTGTGCTAAGATTTCACTTAAATGTTGTGAATCTGTTCAGCATCCCAGAATGGAATGATTCTTTAAATATCCAACATATCAAATTAGAAAGTTGATGCTGATCTGTCTATAAGTTACACTATCATTTTTCTCTTTTAATCTCTGTGTTCTGAGGCATGCTTGAGGCACTAAAGTAGACTGGCCAGCAAATTTGGAATTAATTATAAGGTTAACAGTCTCATTAAAATAATGTTCTACCAACCATATGCTTGTATTTTCCTTCAGTAATACATTCTCTTTGGTTTTGGCTGTTGAACTAAACATTCCTGAAATAAGAATTTATTTTTTTTACATAAAATGAGTGCTAGCCTATAAAAAGAGGAAGACTGCCTTCATGAATCAGAACACAGGAATTGACCTAATGGGGAATAGTCAATACAAGTCGTTTGGACTACAGAATCGATTACAGAAACTGTTTATTGTTACAAAACTTGTAATGAAGTAGAATTTTATGCAAATAGGGAGGAAGAAGGACTTTTATATTCCCATCTATTTAAAACTGTAGGGAGAGACTGATATGGTGCAAGTGCCTCAATGCAACTGTCTTGTTTGCTTTGTAGGCTTTCTTACTGAAAACTTAGCATGCAATAGAAAATTCTTTCTTCAGCCATCCTATATACATTAATGAGCCACATATTTCTATTTTGGAGATCTGTTGGACTTTGTTTTAAGTGCATATTAGCATTTTTCCTCTTAGCAGGCATATTGCCAGCTGCAAAGTGACCATAGTAAATATATCCAAGAACTAGTTTTACTATGAAATCTTTTGTGATGCCATCATATGATTGGGTTGATAATTCCATGACTAATTCCAGGGGGTTCTTGGTGCTATGTGCAACATGTTGGCATCTTGTGCCTCTGCTCGTTTTTTACTGATTAATCAGTTAAATTGCTTAAACTATAGGGCTTTAAGGATATTAGGGAAAATTACAATTTTCCTGTGTACTTTATTTCTGTACATTATATCAAGCACATTATGTGGGATACCTGAAGAAGGATCTTCCAACTTTGTGTAGGATACTGCAATTACATAGGCTAGTCTAGCACATAACTGCATTCTCGGCTCTTCTAATTCAGTTTTTATTAGAGGCATAAAAAAACACTTGGCCTGTGGGATTATCATGGCCTGATCTTGTTTCTGTTGAAGTTCTCAAAAATATCTCTGATCCCAGTAAGAGCTGGTGAAGGCATGTGTTTTGTCTCCAAAGTGAAATTGCTTTGGCCTTCAAGACAGTGTCGTGCATCTTGGGCATCAGAAGAACAAACTCTTACAGCAGTCTGCCAGGGCACCTGTCCAAGTGTATTGGGGACATATGAAGACTGAGATGCCCCTGGAGCTGTAGGTGTAGGTCCAGCTGCTCTTCTCACCAGTTGTTCTTTGTTTCTTTTCTGTTGCCTGTCAGCAAATCAGTGCCAGCCCCCCAGTTTTCTGCAGCATCTGCCACCTAGCTTGCTCAAGATCTGATTTGCATCTGTGTGCCCACTCTTTCTTAATTGTGCTTGCTACCTTGTTTCGTTGCTGTCTGACATTGCAGTTCAAACTATCAGGACTTAAATTCTGCCAGAGTGATGCCTCATACTGTTTATGTAATAGCTGCTGCCACTGTCTTGCTTTGACAGTATGCATATGAGTTACCATTACTTCTTACAAGGTTATTTGCTGTTTTATTCTGTGACTTGCTCACTCGGGAGACCTCTGCTGGCAGAATCCATGTGCTTCAAGTGCCTCCACTCGCTGCTGCAATGAAGCATATTTTATGCAGTGTTGTAATGGTTTTGCATAGCTGTATATGGTATGCGAAGTATTTCAGTATGCACAATTCAGTAAGCAAGCTAAAAATAGGAGTAAGATTTTATATACCAAATACTGCTTGATAGTCATGTCTAATGAGCATTTTCCTTGACATCCACAGTAGCTTAATTGAATCAAATAATAGCTACCTGTGTTGTATTGGTTGGTATGCTCCCTGTGCTCCCTTTTGTATGCTAGTTGTTTGCTGATAGCTGTGATGCTGTAAGGCCTGCTGTAATTATCATGCTATGGAGCTGTTTGAGGCAAAATTGAGGGGAAATCCACTGTCGTGACGAAGAAGAAAATGACCATTTTGTTCATGAGTCACTGACACTGACAGTTCATTTGGGAGTCTGTTTTCAAGCAATTTAGTCCTTTTTTCTGTAAGACTTGGGGAGGCTTAGAGCTGTTCAACTTGCAATGTGATACTTTAGTCACCATATGAAGTTTGGCTTGGATTCAGTATAATGCCTTACCTGTGTTTAGTGCTGAAGGCCTTTAAGACTTTTACGTCAAGTTCTGTGTATTCTTAAATGTATCTGAATTGGAGCCCCTCAGCATCAGTGTGAGATGTTCCCCAAGTCCTCTTGTCACTCAAACAGAACTGTTTAATTATTTTCCAGTCTCAAGTTGCACTAGCTTGATGTCTGTCTTGTTCTCTCCTTTTTAGGAATCGTGGAGAAAAGCGAATGAGTGCTTTTGAATGTGTCCGAAAAGTTTATCGATCAGATGGTATTAAAGGCTTTTACAGAGGAATGTCGGCATCCTATGCAGGCATATCTGAGACTGTTATTCATTTTGTTATTTATGAGAGTATTAAGAGAAAAATACTGGAGTATAAGACTGCTTCTGCCATGGACAATGAGGATGAATCAGCAAAAGAAGCTTCAGACTTTGTTGGCATGATGATGGCTGCTGCCACTTCCAAAACTTGTGCAACATCAATAGCATATCCCCATGGTAAGTGGGGCATGTACAGCTGAGAACCTGAATCAAATTGATTAAAGGGGAGTCTTTTCAGTGATATTTGTAGCAGACTTTGGCTCACTTGCTCAAGAACTATTTCTTTGTCTAAAACTTTTCACATCAGATTCAACGAGTCAACATGAGTAGAGTATTCAGAAATGGAAGTATTTTTGAGTAGATATCTAGCATGGCCTCTTCTTAGGCAATGCTTATTTTTCCAAAGGATTTGCCAGGGCATAGCCTAAAGTACTTAAGGAGAAGGTCCTTTTTGACTTGGAATCTCTCTATATACTCAGCCATTTCACATAACTTGCCAGCAAGTTCTTGTCCCTCTTCTAGGAAAACAGGCTGTCTAGTTTGGTTTTCAGTTGCACTTAATTTTCCTACAAAGTAGTTGTGTATACATTAAGTTTGTTAATGGATCGACTACTTCATTAGTGGCAATTTCCAAGCTAAAAATGTAAGCCCAAACAAGAGTTCTCTTCTGGATTTTAACTAAACAAATAAACTTTTCTTACTTAGATATCCAATACTGCCAAAAAATTAAATTGTTTTCCTCTTGCACATACATGGTTTGCATCTTCCTCCTCCTTTTTTAGAGTTCTTTTAATATTGAGAACTTGAGGAGGGGGAAAGATTTCATTTTAGTGTAAAATCACTAATTGGTTTCTGGGAAAGATATTGAGAAGTGGTGAACATAACTGCATGTGGTTTTCTCTGTACAGAGGTTGTACGAACAAGACTAAGAGAAGAGGGAACAAAATACAGATCTTTCTTCCAGACACTGTCTTTGCTTGTGCGAGAAGAAGGGTATGGATCCCTCTACCGAGGTTTAACTACACACCTGATCAGACAGATTCCAAACACGGCTATCATGATGTCAACCTATGAAGTGGTAGTCTACTTGCTTGATGGATAGCAGTGTGACAAGGCTTCCTAGAAGGAGGTGGAGGATGGAAAGACTGGAGTGGACCACTGAATGTCAATTCAAAGGAAAGTTGTATCAGGAACATGCAGCTATGGACAAAACAGAACGTTGATCGTGGGCAACTATGAATAATTTTGCTGCCTTATTGTGTGGTCTCTTGGCAATGTGACAAATGGGAACTTCCCCTTAGGGAATGCCTTTATACATCTTTGAATTCAAAATTGTTACTTTTTTTTATCTGTTAATCTAGACAAGGCCATTCAGTCATCTTCAGAGACCTGATGGGTGAGGGAGGGGCCATAAAATATATTCTTGGGCAGCCTTATTCATTTCCCTTGGTAATTGGTCTCAACTACATCCTTTTTGTTCTGTTTTACTGCACAGTAACCTGTTGGAAGAGTGGAGAAGACAGTACTTTCATACCTTTCCATACCTGAAACTTCAATTCAGTTACTCTGAAGATACATAAAGAGGCTGAGGTAGCAGTCAGTGTGTAAAGTTTTCCATGTTGCTACCTCAAGACAAAATATGGTGCAGGGACCCAGAACAGCATAATTTCTTCACTACAAAAGGTGGTACTTGGTTTTGGTTTTTTTTTTCTTTAAGTTTGAGCAGTGTTGTAGGTTAGTGAGAGACGATCTGATTGTTGAACTCTTAAGGTTATCAATCTGTTAATATTGGTGTATGTGGATTTCTAGTTCTGCTGCATCATCCTTTTTCTTTTCTGGAACTTTCCTTCCTTAAGTAAGAGAGACCTATGAAATGTTCTCCTATATTATCAGTTTTCCTTGCCAGCCTGTCAGGTCACTCGCACAGCTAAGAAAGAACTTGCTGAATGCTCTTTCGTAGCCCTTTTAAGGATTTTTAATGTGATGAGAAATCTCAACTAGTCCAGCCTACCATTTGTGAATACAGGATTCAATCAAATGGTTTCATGCTACCTAAGAACGAGCTGTATTACCCTAAAATGACTGGCAAATCCTGACTTGGATTATTAGTATCTATATGGGAGTACAGGGGGAGAACACATATCACCGTGGCTAAGGCGACCAGAAAGCAGAAAACAGTTGACATTGTGGTAGATCTTTTCAGTGCAAACAGCCTTTGTGTGCAGAATGATGGAGAAAATTGTAATTGAGATTTTCTTGTTAGCATTCCCCTGGATAATTGCTGTGTCACTTCTTACAACTTGAGCCTGTGTACTGAACTGCAGCTGACAGTATAACCTTGTCCTCCAAATTGTCTGAATATTCAGGCATTGTTTTGCTCTATAAGCCAATTGCAAAACAATGCTTTGTATTCAGCAGAGAGGCTTAGCTAGTTTATTCTGTCATAATTTTCAGGGTTTTCCAAAATCATCATATAGCTGGAGTGTCAAAATCAGAAGCTTAATGTTCCAAGAACTAGTACAGCTTTCCAAACATGTAACTTTTATCTGCACCTTGAGTACTTCTCAGTCTGTGTCCATGATCCTTATGAGGAAGGTGATCATTATAAATTGGGGGCAGTGGCTTTCTGCATATAAATGCTGCTGCACTGATGTGGACAGAACTGTGCTATCAACTCTTCCAGTGTGGTACTTCAGTATACTTAAACTGTGCATTGTGTGCAATGGCTTTATTTTATGAATGACTCCTTATGCACTTTGTGGCCTTCTTATGGCCTATAACTTTTCTTCTTACTGGTTATCTGTAGTCAAACTGTGTTCAAACCATGCACTTTGGTTTTAAACAAAGCATGTGGTTTGATCTCCATATAAGCTGTGCAGGATAAAACATTTTATGCTGTAGATCCATAATATCTCTGCAGAACAATCAGTCTGGTTTTTTTCATTAGCTTTTCTTTATTTTGACCCTTGTCATGTTCTCCACACAGTGTCAAAGTATTTGAATATTTCATTTAATTCTCTGTACTAATTGCTCATCTTTCTAAAAGCCACCCTATAGCATGTACAGTGACCTTGCAGTGGAGGCTTAGCTGCATTGACTTCCTTCTCCTTGGAAAACGTTATCTTACCTTTTAAGGACAGATAGCGTGGTCTGTGATGTGACCAAAGGTGAACTTGATAGTTTAGAAGTGAGGGGGGTGCTTAAATGTGTGTTCTAAAGTGGTCTTTTTCTAGTGATCTCTCTAGGAAAGGTCTGGAGTAGTCATGACTCTGACCTAAGTCTTGCTGTGATACCATTGTTGAGATAAGTAAGTGCAGGAATAGCTACTGGCTGTAACTTTTGTTGTGTAGAAAGTGGATTACTCTTCAGGCTATTCAGATTTTTCAGGCATAGCCAAAATTTAAATTGGCAAAGACAATATTCAGCTTTGGAGTTCATGCATACAGTTAACACTTGGATTAGTGTAGGCTTCATGAGAGTTACCTTCCTCTTGTGTTTGTTGGATATGTTCTCCCTTGGTTACATGTTCATCTCCCATTAATTCACTGGGTACCGTGTGGTGTGCCTTGTCTGGGTGAGAACAGCCCCCCTGGAGTTAAGTAGAAAAATGTTAACAAGGATAATTGAATATGGGAGACAACAGCTAAAAATAGACAATCAGCTTATTATTCTACCTTTTTAAGGGGTGTTTTAAGCAATGTTTTAACCTTCAGGGGTGATCTTTTTGGCTTGCTTTACATAACAAAACATAAACCTGAATTTTCTTGGGATTTTTGTTAAACTACCAGTACATACAGAGTTACCTCTGAAGTATTTCCCAAAGATCTTTGAATTATTTATATAGTTTTCTTGATATTTATTATAAAAACTCAAAAGGAGTAAGAAGATGCTACATTCATTAATGTCTTTAACTACAGAACTGAAAGGAGTGCATTTAAACTTTCTTGTAACTTAGATGGGCATCTTGATTTGAATGTAGTTTATTTATGTCACACTTTTCTGCGCTAGAGGAAAAGGTCTTGGACTTTAATTAGTTTCCTCATATTTTCCTTGCCTAGATGAAACTTAAATGTTATTGCAAGCTGTTAATTTTGACTCGGCAACCAGTTAACAGATTTGGGAAATACTGTGAGACTTCAGTTTCCTGAACCAGTCAAAAGATGGCACTGGAGCATGCGTTCATTAGAGGTAGAAGGAGCTCCTCTGCCAGGCCCTGCCTGGCTCGGTGTGTTACAGTGAACTGGTTGTCACTTGAGTGTCTGTGGTGTATTGGGGGGATATGGCAAGGTGGCCCGAGTTTGGAAGGCCATAAAAAAATTAATTTCAGTGAATGCAGTCAAGTTTCTCAGCCCCTCTATTATCCATTCGGTCCCTGTAAAGCTGTGTGAAAACAGGTGAGTTGTGGTATGTTGCAGAGGGCTGAGCCCAGCCTTTAAACTGACTGATAGATCTGCTGTTTCTGTCTGAATTTCTGATCTGCTAGCCTATGTTGTTTTAAGTAGATTTACGCTAGGGATTTATGGAGTTTTTTGGTTATGTTAATTGTTACTGAAACATCAACCTGTCCACTTGTATATTGACATTGCACCTGCCTAGTTCGCTGTTTACATAATACACTCCATATATTTCCTTTCTGATTGAGATGTTTGTTAGTGACAGTTTCTGCTATTCTGTTTTTGTTCTTAAAGTGACATTTGTAACATTCCTCAGACTGTAGCATTTTAAAATAATGCTTCCAGAGACAAATGATTGGAGAGCCTTTATAAATGTTGCTTCCTGTTTAAACTGTTTAAATTTGGAAAACAGGCTGGACACTGAAGTGTGCCTAGGTAAATGTACTACTTTTTTCAACTTTCTGTTAAGACTCAGTTATGTAAGTTTTCAGCTCTTCTATTTAAGAGAGTCTGCCTACAGTGCATATGTGAACATAATTATGCCCTTGGAGTCATAGCTAAACACTCACAAAGGACAGTCTGAGAATACTTCAGTGCTCATGTGAGGTTTGCTATTATTCTTGCATACATGTAGTTGGCTGTAAACTATGTGCATTTATTCTGTATTTATATCGTTAACTTTTTTGTTTGGATTGCTTTAAACTTCAAAGCGAATTAAAATTATGTGCTTCTATTCAAATGTTGCCTTTTGTGCTAAACTGTACACTATTTTTAACCTTTTAATTTTTCTATTATTGATAAATAGCAGCACCTGGACCGCTGTGATTAAAAATGAGCAATTCATTAGGAAATTCCAGTGAATCATTTTATCTGGTGCCATTTTATAGTAGCAGAAAATAATGTATCTGTATTGTAGCTATAATATGGTCTTTTTGGAGGAGTTAGTTGATGACTCAAGTTGGATGTGTTCTTGCAGTTGGATTTGAATGCTGTTACCTCTGGAGAGCTAAGTTTTAACTGTCTGTCAACTGAGATTCAGTAACTAGTGATCAGAAAACTCATGTCCATTTAAAGTGCCAGCTAGCACAAACCACTGCTGACAAAAGTTAAGGGCAGTAATTCCTTGATGTTCAGACTTAATTGCATGTGCAGTTACAACCAAGTCCTTGAATCTGTAACATTATTAGATATCGCTTCTCTTTACAAGTAGGCATTTAATCTGAAGTCTGTCCTCAGAACTTCCTCAGAAATCATTCTGCAAATGTATATGTAGGTTTTGGTTGGTGATTGCGTGCTGTGTTCCTCCCCCCCCATGTGTTCTGGAACCGAATCCTTTGCAGCCTTTAATATGGAGCCAGGCTTGGTGTCTCCGATTTGACTCTTTCAGCTATTCAGAACTATTCAAAACTTGTGTTAAAACAGCACGTCTGTGATAATTTTTTTCTTTCTGTAGGTGTTAATGTGAATTGATCTACCTTGCTCTGCTTCTGAGACTTTCTAGCTTCCAGGTCAGCCAGGCTTAGAGGTGATCAGTCTTCTGGAATCAGTACAGGCAACCAGCATGCTTATCCCTGATGCATGTGAAATTATGCTTCTAACTGGCATAATTGTAATTGTCTGTAATTAATCTTTCACTTTAACTCTCCTAAAGAGGCACATTGGCAGGGCAGAGCTCAAGTTAAACGTTTGGGGATGCTTTGACATTCGTGCTGCTTTACAACCCCTTCTGCTGGAGGGATTGTATTAAGCTTGCCCTGAACAAAAAGCATGTATATAAAATGAAGATATATTTAAGGTCCTAATTGAGTTATGGCATTAATGTAGTCTGACTTAGATGCAACCTAAAAGCATGTGAGGCTTAACAGTGATCTCTTTCACAAAAGAAAGCCCTTGAATTTGATAATGCACTTAACACTAAAATAAAAAGGTACTTCCAAAGACAAATACTCCTCATCTATGCACCATTGCCAGCTAGTGTGCTTTGTGCTGACTCAGAACATCATTATCTTGCGCAGCTTCTGTCAAAGGCAGGAAATGCCAGGATAGGAATCTAGTTCTCGTGAGCAAATTGATGCAAACAAAATTGTGTATTGAACTGTGGAAGACATATTGGAGAGGAGGAGCTTCTGGTTTTGTAGATAGAATATTTCAAGGGATGCTCTTAAGACTGGTTGCACTCATGCAGAGATACTTGTTAATGATATAATTGTGTGAAGTTAAGGAGAAGCTTTCAAAGACAAGCTCCAGATGGTGAAACTTACTGCTAATTCTGGGTAGATTTCTACCCAAGAGAGTGTTTCCTCCCTTAACTGTGGCTGTTTAGAAGTTGGTAGCTTTTCCTAGTCCTGTTCCTGCAGCAGACACTTGGGATGGGACTGAGGATGTAAATGTTGACATTGCGTCTGGAGCGTAAACAAAACTCAAAGCAGTCTGTTCTGAGACTTGATCATCTGTCCAAAATTCTAAAAACAGGTATGCAATGTTCAAGTGTGACAGAAGATATTTTAAGGATTCTGTTAATTTAGGACTGTCGCTATATAATTAGAGACTAGATAATGTAGAACTAGTATTTAAAATGGAAAGCAATTCAATGAGGAAACTACAGGCTCATGTGTATGTAGCAAGAAGAGCTCTAAGTACATCCCTCTTCTGCAAAGTATGTTATAGACATAGATAACTGGACAGTAAGCAAGAGTTGATGTTAAAATAAGCTGATAATTATTTGTGATCATCTGTATTTTTAGATGAAGTAAATGCAGGAGATCTAATCCATATGGTTTTTGGTGGAACTATGTGATGTGGAGCCATAAAGGAAATCTCTAGATTATTCCAACATGTGTAAGGTCTTAGCTAAAGAGAAAGTGTTTTGTAATGGGAACTGTTGGATTGGTGGCTAATACTACAAGTACTCAATCGCCTCTGAAGAAGACTTTTGCAAGAACTGGTCTTGGTATTGTATTTAGTATGTCTGTCAATTGTTTTGGCAGAAAGACTTGGGCTACATTAGTGTGATTTGTGAATGACCAATTTGAAACAATTTGCATTACACTAAGTTTTGAATATGATTTTTAAAAAAAAAGATTGCTTTGACCAGCAAGGTAAGATTAAATAACAGTGCAAAATGCATAGTCAATCAGTTACAAAATACTAATGAGATTTTTTGCTATAAGTCAGGAGTGTCACTTCCTCAGTTGGAATGGAGAGAAGAACAAGACTCCAGGTATAGTCTGTCCAACAATGATCACTGTTACTCACCTATTTAAAAAAAAATAAAAATTAACAGTTCCAGGATGCTAAAGGGAAGCATAAACAGCACTCTATGTGCAAATCTTGAGCTGACCTAACTTGGGGTATGTGCACAGCTCTGGTTCATCACAGCTATGAAAAAGAGAAGGTTCTAAAAAATGATCAGGGAAAGAAGTGTGTCTCTTGTCACAGCATAAAACTGTAGCTTAACCTGATAGAATCTGAAAAGGGATGTAGCAGTTTTACTTAAGAAAAAACACAGAAGTACTATGGGTGAAAGTATTAAGATACAAGACTTGATGCTACAAAATGAAGTATTTGCCGACTGTTACTACATCTAGCCTGAATGTAAGAAAGCTTTTAATGATCAATGCAGAAATCTTGGATAGTAGTGAGAACAGGAAGGAAGAAGGCACTTCAGAATGCCTGAACAGCACGTGAAAGGGATGCCATGATCTGGTGACCTGGGATAGCAGAGACCTAAATGATCTCTTCTGTGTGTTTAATAGGGATTAGGCCCTCTGTTTATGATGGAGTTAATCACCGTGTGCTTGTGGGGTGTGTGTGGCTTGTTTCAGCAGGATTTATAGAAAAGATGAACTAGGGCTCATCTTATTTTCTTTTTTGTTTGGTTTTTTCCCCTCTCTCCTTCCTTAAAATCAGCCAAATCCCAAGAACTCGTCTTTCCAACATCCCTCTTCATACATCTATCTTTAAGCAGTTTATCACTTTAACTGAACAATATCATATATTTTGTTGCTGATCTGAATTTTTCCTGGTCTTCTGCCACATGTTGCTTTTCTACAAGTGTTATATATTTGTCAGTGTCTGAGGAATGACACTGTTGTGTGCTAAGATGTTAGGAAAGAATACATTGCTCCCTCACGGAGCGTGCAAGGAATTGAGGAGATTCCTGGTGTAAGTCTGCTTCATTTGACCTAAACTGGGACTGAAGTTTGCCAATTCTTACGCTAATATGAATAATTTTATCCTTGTTTGTTACTTTGTTCCTGCTACATCTAGTTGTATTGGTTCCTGGTCCCTACTGCAGTTTAATGAGTTCCTATGGTATGTTCCAAACTAATCAGTTAAATACAAATCACCTTCTGTTTCTCTTAATATTGATTACTGTTTTGACTTAGGATAAATGTTACAGGGATCCTTCTGGGCCAGTTCAACTTAATGTGTTCCTGTTGCATACAGTTGTTTTCCTCTAGTTTCCTAGGGAAAGGATTTTGTAGATTTAAAATGGATTGTAATAATGAACATGCCACATCCTCTTTAGAAACAGCCATCCCACATCCATGAGGTCCAGCAAGACACCCATGAAATCATTCTGTGCTCATTCAGGTTAGGCTTTGTCTAAAAGTAAAATGAGGGAGTATTGCAGCAACAGGTACAGAAGGAAAATCCAGCACTTCCGAGGTGACATCTAACTTGGCCTGTATGCAGTCTGTATATGTAGTGAGGGCAAGTTTCTGCATTAAGCAAGGATTTGGGAATATTGAAGGGGGGGGTGGGGTTGAGTGGAGGCCTTGTAAAGGTTTCACGGGAACTTGTTGGTGAGATGCTGTCCTTTCCACATTACAGATTAAGAATTTCTCTGGAAAGCATAAGAATCTGGAAGTTAGACACATCTGAGTTAGATCAAGATTAAGTAGTGTCTTTGCCATAACAAAAAGAAACGTGAAAATAGACTGGAAGGAATGAGAAGGCAGTGTGATTTGGTTTATTTTCAGTATTGTTTTCATGATCTAAGGTTACATGTGTAACTATTTTTAAAGTAATTGAAAAAGTGGTCCCCTGTGCCAGCAGTTCCTACATAAGGGAATAATGCTTTCCAAGTACAGCTTTGCAGAATTTTTATCCCAATTTAGCTGTGCCAGATTCTTCCAGTGAGAATGTAATAGTATGAATACTTTTCAAGGCCACATCTGGCTTTGGGCTGTCTCTAGTGCCTCATCTCCAGAACGTCCAATAGAAGCATGTCTGTAGACTCAGATTGCCCTCCTCTAAAGACAGAAGACCAGGTCTCATAGGGCTGTTCAGTATTCACTCAGGGTAGACTGGCTAAAATGAGTATCAGTGAGAGCCTTGTGGATACAGATACTGAAGGGAGAGCACACCTCTTGAGAGAAAATTCTCCCTGGTTTCTATACTTTATCCTTTGGATAGAAAAAGGAAGTGAATGCCAGAAAAAGAACAACTCTGTTCTTACTAAGAAACCCCTAGTAAGTGTGAATCTCTTCCCAGAAGTGGGACATTCTGCAAGGAATTCGGTGGGATGTCAGAATGGATTTCCCTAGGTATTCCCTGTTTTCAGCCATATCCAGGAGCAAGGTCTTCAGAAGAAGGGGAAGAAATTGCAGTTTCCTTCCTTATCCTCTGGAAATAGCTGAAGACATACATCCTGTTATTACTCCTTTCACTGCCCACAAATACTGTTTACTACAGAAAATTCTTACTGATGTGCAAATAACCTTTTTTTTTCCCCTCTGGCTGCTAAAGGCAGGCAAGCAGAATTTGTTTCTAAGCTGGCAAATTTTCATTATAGTTCTCAGGTGCTTTCATTCTGTCATTCCTTGAGGTATTTGTTTTCCTTATGTGTCTTCTGAAATGTGGCTATCAGTAGAAGTTTACAGAGTTTATATTATCTTGCTCTGCCACTACAGATGTTTCCTGGCCTTTGCAGTGATTGAATGACTTGCAAGTTGCTTTGGGGAGCTCCAGCTGGATTTGGCCTGGATATGTTTAAAGTCTTGGGAATATGGTTTGAATTAATTGAAACAAGAATGATCTATTATCATTGACACATTTTCCGAAGAGACCAGT
This sequence comes from Buteo buteo, assembly GCF_964188355.1. Lineage (NCBI taxonomy): Eukaryota > Metazoa > Chordata > Aves > Accipitriformes > Accipitridae > Buteo > Buteo buteo. The sequence continues at coordinate 22,630,978 of NC_134177.1, forward strand.
TGAGGGAAAATACTGAAAAATGACGGCCATCCAGCTATACTTGTAGGGTGGTCCAGTATTATTCCCTAAATCATTCAGGCAATAGACAAAGAATTAAAGCACCTTTTTTTGCAATACTAAAAAAAAATCATAAAACCAGTAATAAAAATATTGACCTTTCCCCATTAGAGAGAATAATATCTGCCCTAGTCCCTTACTGTTATAAACCAAGGGGACTGTTGCCAAAACTTTATAGCTTGGATTTAAATGGAGTATTATCTCTTGAGCAACAGCAGCTTAGAGCTGTTAAACCCATGCATACAGAAATGCCTTAACCACACAGGGGTGAAGCAGTTTGAGCTTTCAGTTCCCATTGCTCAGTTCAGCTAGAACTATACATCCTTCCCATCACCTTCTTTCCCGGGGTAAAAAATTGTTTCTTTATGGCAGGGCAGGGACACTGGAGTGGTCCTCAGGCACAATAGGATATTTGTGGGACGGCATTCTGATAATTCTCAGGATCTGAGTTTTTTACTTGGGCTGTCACTTATCTCACCCTTCCACCCTCCCTGAAAAGGTGTGCAGAATTAATTTGGGAGGGATGGGATTTTTAGAGGTGACAGACATGAAGAGACGCTGAAAGATAAGTAGAAGTAGGAGGGTTTTGGCTTGCTGGAAAAGACTGAAAGACATAACCACCCCCCCTTCCCAAATATCTCAAGAAAGATAAATCTTTGAGAAACTTAGAGCTTTATTCCTCCCTAGCTATGATAAGACACCTCTCATTATTCAAATGGAGAGTTGGCAACATGTGGTGGCAGTATCTGCCAGGCTTTCTGTTCCTTCCTAAAGATGAAACAACATTAGGATTCAGTGCTGTAAATCCCTTCCTAAAGGATACAGGCAAAGAGACAATATCTGGAGAAAACAGGGAGTTGCTGTGGTTTTGAACTGCTTATTTGAGTCCTTGGGATGAATGAGGCTTTGAACTGAAATCTCTACTCAGTGTTACATACTATATGTAACTTACACAATTATTGCAGTCTTTCTAGTTTGCATGTTCTAGGGAATGAGTAGAGGAACTTTCCTAATATCTGGTTTCTCTTCAGCCTTGTGTCCAAATACAACTTTGAAGGGAGATGGAATAAAGCTGCAGCAATTCCTAGGCCTGTCTGTGCACTCAGTGTTGCCCCTCTGCTCAAGCCAGATACAAAAGTAAGTTGGAGAAGGGTGTGGGTTTAAACTGTTAACAAGGAACAAAGAAACTGCCTAGCTCTCCTCCTGATTTGACTTTGCATCTATTTACTAGATGCTTATTTCCTTGTGTGTGGATGGATATGCACTTTTTCTGAGTTGCAGACTTCTGTTGGTAAAATGGATGGAGAAAGCAAGATTATCTGCCTAAGTACATCAGTTTTTCTACAAGAAAACTAAAGTCAGCATTGCAAAAAAAGTTTCTAAGAGTAGCATCCTGAGCTGTCAGACTAAACAGCATTCTTGGGATTGAGCAAGAAGCCTGGTAGTCTCTGCTAAAGGTGGGATAAAAGCAGAATGTCAGCAGTCACCCTGAAAAAAATGAGGGGGGGCTATATATAAGAGAAGGCTGAATGATTTTCATGCTGAACCTGGCTAATTCAGTCTCCTACATGAAATTAAGGCCAAGAAAAAAGGAAAGAAAATTGAGGTATTAGTTAGTGAAGCTTTGTCTCCCAGCTCACTCCAGAGCAGGGAATAGCCTAACAGTAGTGTTTTCAAAGTGGCTTATTATGCCTAAGTAGGTTTAGGGATGAAGTTGTGTGTTGTTTATTTGGAAGTCAAAGAGCAAACTTGCATTGAAATGAGAATATTGCTGTATGCAGTGGACCCTAGCATGTGGACCAGAGCTTTTTCACATGTAGTATGTCAATATTAGCTGTCTACTGGAGAGTTTGGATGACGGCACCACTGAACAGACTGATTAATGTTGCAGTTTTTCTTGAGCTGTGATGGATGATTGCATTCAGGTTTCAGCATGTAACAAACTTGGAGCATTTTTTTACCAAAAATTACTTGGTGATACCGCAGCATAATGTGAAGATACAGCATTAAGTCCTCATGATACCTTGTCTCTTTCATGGAATACTGCAAATGAGAAACGTGAGTCACACTCTTCTCCCCATGTCTGAAGTTGCCTGTACTATATCAAAATGTTAGATTAAATTGCAGCTTCTAATGCTTGATTTAAGAAGAATCCTTTCTTTTTATATCAAAATGAAGAGTTTGGTTAATTTAGCTTTGTGTAATTTGCATGCCCAGATTCCCTTGTACTTGATGGAATAAGGTGCAGAAGATGGAGGATCCTTGCCTTGCTATACTGATACCTTTGGAAAAAGCTTGTTTCTCAAAGGAGCATGTCAACTTTAAGTAACTTAGAAACTGGAGAACTTCCTTTGTAGCATAAGCATTGAAGCTGAGAAATTTCCAGGCATTACAGACCAGAGAGAAGGCAGTTATACAAAAGTATAAGCTTTTGTAGTTGATGGATTTCAGATGGCTAAATGCCCAGTGCTGTAACCAAAGCTGAAACCTTACTGACAAACGCTGTTGTGAAAAATCTTATGTACTTTACAAGTTGTTGCTATCAGCACATCATTCAACATGAGTAGAAAGTACCACAACAGTGCAGTTGTGCGAAACCAGAGATACCTCCTTATGATGCAGCACAGGTAAAATCTACAGTTAACCCCCCTTCTACTTAATCTTAAAATTTAAGAATTGAAGAGGACCTATCTGGATGTGATGCTGTAGACTAAAAAGCACTTGGGTGTATAAAGTGAGACTTAGACACTTAGTTTTGTCAAAGACCCCTTGCTGCTTCATCTTCAAGGTAGATGAACTGCAGAAATTCTCAAGCATTTTATTTTGCCAAACATATGGAAATTATTCTCTGCTTATATCCACAAGTGCTTTAGTGGGACAGGAACATGCAGCTCAGTCCTAAGCTCAACTGAGATCCTGAAACTTAGCATTCCTTTTTTCATGTTCTGTAAGGAGCTTTGCCTGGGAATAGGTATGAAATAAAATGCAAGGGATGACTGCTGCTTTCCTTACTGATAGGGCTGGTGTCATTCTACTTGAGTGGGGTTGGTGTTTTTTTTTTTACAAAAATAAAATAAGTGTAAGAGTGCTTATAGAAGACAGAAGAGACCTAGATTCAGATTCCTTCTCTGTCTAGAAGCTTGTTGCCTTTCAAAAGTGTGTGACAGGCTGTTCCTGGTTCAGAGGAACCTTTCCTGCTTCTCTTTCCAGCAAGCATCACAGCTGTAAAGAATTCAGGAAACTTGGAGAAAAGAAAGGAGAGAGAGACGGGTATTGTGCTGGCTGGTTCTAGCCTCTTTTCTCAAGTCACTGGCAAAACTAGAGAACAAAACAAAACCGTGGCTTTCCTCCCAAAGAGTGATTTGTCTTTTGCCATGAAGTTTCTTCCTTCTTATGCACACTTTTTGACTTCCCTTCTCCAAAGACTTTTTTGTTTTCTGCACAGCAACTCCACTTTAGCACTGGAAGTTGAGACTGTCTCTCCCAAGATAGATGAGTTTATATGCATTTCAGTTTCCTCTAGTGAAGGAGAGACTCTGATTTGCTGTGCCACTTTCCATGGCAGAAAGCAGTCTGCCTTGCCTGGGGTTCTTTGAAAGGAAGTGCATCCAATCTCCCAGGTGAGTTCTTGGCTGTTCTGATGACTGGATGGATAGTGCTCTGTATCAATGGTTTCCTAAGCTTTGGAGGTTAAGGCCTTGCCTCATTATTTGCTCTTCCTTTGCTCTATACAGATATATGTGGATATTCAGAATGTTGATGGTTTTAGTCTACGTTTGGATTGTGAGATCTTGTACTGTCCATACCTGTATGGTGACTACACAGGTGGTCAGGAACTTCACTTTGAATTCATGGTACTTCCTCAGGCCAGGAAACCAGCAAAGCAGAGGCTACCTTACCAATGCTTAAGTCCTTTACTGTGCCTAATACAAGCAGTTTGCCCTTCTGTTAGCTTTGGTCAATATTAATATTCTGTTAATCAGAGTTTCAGATTGTGATACTGCTACATTTGTCTGGCTCCATATACTGTAGTCTTAACTACTTTTGCAGGTATAGGATATGATAAACTTCAACTAGTGTGTGTGAAAACACCAACTAAAGGGGACTCCAGACAGAAGAAATACTACATTGCAGTGGGAAAACACCAGCACTTAGTTCAGCTCTATTCTGCTAGAGCACTCTGTCAGCATATATTAAGATTGTGCTGAACTGCTTAAAGCTAGTACGCAACAGAAGAAAACAAGTAAGGGCAGGGAGGATATGGTAAGAATGCTACGTGTATACATGTGTTTTTACCTTATGCAAACCTTCATTTACTGTCTTCCTGGCATCATTGATTGATTCTGTAGGTGGAAATTGCTGCAGCATGCAGAGGTGCAGCTGCATCTCTATCAGCCTCTATAAAGAAATAATTACTTGCTATCCCCAATTCAAAAAGCCCCAAGCTGCCACTGGTAAAAAAAAAACACGAAGATATTGCTGTAGTTCAAGAACACAACTGTCAAGTTCAAGAACACAACTGTCAATCTAATAGCTAATGCTTTCAGATGAGCACAAATCAAACTAAAACAAACAAAAAAGAGAGCCTTATGGGGACACTTGCTGGAGTGAATGTTGGTGGTTCAGCTCTATGTTACTATTTTTTTTCTGTTTAGTTTCTACAAGAAGGACTGATGAGGTGACCATATTACGAGATAATTTAAAAAGTCATTAAGTCAGCTAGAGTCTCTTACTGAATTCTGTGGAGGGAATTTGGATTATGATGAATATTGTTTTCCTGACATTGAGGAGTGTTAGTCATGGATCGGGACCTCTTTGTGTAAGCCAAAGACGCACACCTTTTGAGAGGAATGTCAGTTGCCTTGTAAGCAGGCCTCAATTAATTCAGAATATTTGGAGTTACTACTAATAGATGCAAATTAATTTTCTACAAACTAAGTTAGATAAATGGTGTAGTCAAACTAATTCTTGGTTTAGCTTCCTCTTTGTTTAGTTTTTGAAGATTTAGGAGTCTTTGTGGGAAGAAAAGCATTTCCACCTGTAATATCTGATTTTATTTAACAGAGCTATTATTTAGCCTGTTAATTTGAAGTGTTACAAAGTGGTTCATTGCGAAAAAGTGGTGTAACTCCAAGAGACCTAGAGGGACTAGTGAAAAGATGCCTATTTTTGTAAAAGGTGATTCTGAACTTTTGACTCTGAAAGCGGGGGCTTGTTCTTGACCTTGGGATTTCTGGTCCCTGGACTGATGGTGATTGAGAATAATGAAAACAGAGCTATAGAAAACTACCAATTTTCACTTAATATGAAAACTGATAGTTTTGCAAGTATGTGAAAATTTGATCCAGTGTACAGTTTGCTCTCTCTGCCAGCCAACAATCCTATTCGTGGTGTAAATGACTGAATTTCTCCCTCTGGGCAAAATGGTGAATTTGTTCAGGCGCAAATATGTCTTTTCATGACGAAATTTTATTCCCTCTTTTATCAAAAGCAGCTTTTTATACAGAAACACTGTTTTCCTCAATGTTTTTCTAGTCATAAGAATTTCTGTACTGAAACAGTGGTATGGTGTTAAGGGAATTGCATACCAGCTAAAGCAATTCCAGTCATTGTTCTCTAACCAGTATTTTCACCCCTCCATGCACCCCCACTTAAACTTTTCCAGGTTAGTCGGAAGTCAGTAAGACAGAGTTAATGGAAGCAAAATTACATGAATGCCTAAAAGATTAATTTAATCTGATTATTTCCTTGATTACAGGCAATCAAATACCTCCTAACATGAATGTAAGGTATGTAACAGGATGAAAAGCCCAAGACTAAGAAAGCACTTTGAAGGTGAAAGACAATGGTAATATCATCTTACTATCAAAACTACATGCAGCACAGGTAGTGTCACTGAACAGTAAACCATGAATGTGTCATAACACTTACAGAAGTACCAGATAAATTCACATTCATAAATAACATCTTTCCTGTCCCACAGAACTGAAAGTATGTTTGAGCTTTCTCATCTTTTCTTTGACTATGTGAAACATTATGGGAATTATTTCTTATTTAGGGTAACTAAGTGTAAAGAGAGGTGCATGTAAATCTGTAATTTCAAGCTCTTAGAGTTGGATTTTAACTTTTTATTGAGCTTTTTATGATGGAGGGTTCATTCTGTATTCATAAGTTTCTGATTGCTGATTAGGTTGATGTAATTAAAAAAAGCTTGACCCACACTACTTAAGGGGGAGGGGGAAAAAAGCATTGTGGGTATTTGGCACTAAACAGCAAGTTTTATAACTAACAAATCAAGTGAACTATCTACTTTCTGCTGAATCGATTTGCAGAGCTGTCTGTCTGAAATGTCCCTGGTCTCCAGAGATGAGGACATAAGACTCTAGAAAGAGATGAAGTTGTTTAATGTAACTATTCAATATGCAAGCATCATTCAGACGGGGAATCCTAACAAAAGGCAACAAAGCCAAAAGGCAGGTCTCAGTGGAGCTGAGGTATCAATGGAGTATGGTATTATACATTGGCTTGAATAGCCTGCATAGAGCTTGAATACATCAGTGTATAAAGATGTTAGTGCTTTCTTTTTTTTTTTGACTGATAAACATTTGGAAGTGGATGTATGAGCTGGAAGAGAAAATCCCTAGTAGGAACCTTGTTATAGGTGCAGAAGAAAAGAATTTGTATTTTTTGTCATGCTCTAGTAAAGTTTCATTGTTGATATTTTGCTACAGGTTGATGTTGAGAACTTTTGTAGGTGGCAAACCTACTAGATTCTAATAAGTCAGTAAGTTGCTTATGAGGTGAAACCATCTAACACTTTGTCATATTGTCCTATGGCACTGCTGTTCATATAGATCATAATAAGTCTCCCAAGGATTTCCAAAACTTTCAGAAATGGGACCTTAATGTGTAGGTGTAGTATTACTACCAAGAAACAGTGTGATTTGCAGGCCTTTATGGTTTAAAAGTGGTCTGGGAATGGTGACAGTAGACTACCTAGTAAAAGCTTAGAAAAGAATATTGAAAAGGTAAATAACTTGTGCAGTCCAGAAATATCATCGCCCAGCTCTCCAGAAAGGGCTTGCTACTCTTGTTAGCCTGGTGTAAACCTGCATTATTACTGTTTTCTGTTACTTTTGTGGAAGGGCCGAGTAGTAGCCATGGTACCTACAGGCACAAAACAAGAAATTAGTCCCTACTTAGCAATGCAGGACCAAAAGGGGATTCTTGTGTGATTAAATCCAGGTCCTTGTGATGGGAACTTGTGGCCCATAATGCCATTCATAAATCTACCAGGCTTCATCTTTAAACTAATTAGGTTACTTGTTCTGCTGGGAGGTTGCCTCAAAACCTGACTGACTTATGTTGAAACTGTGCTCTAGCAATAGTCCATATAAGTTGATATAATTGGTAACAGACAGTTACAGTGTTGCAGTTAAAAGTAAAAAGTGCAGTTAAAGTGCAGACAGCCCTCTAAATAGTCACTTCTGTCATATGCTGTTTATATTTGAGACAAGCAGTTTCTTTGATTTCCTTTTTTTACTGGGTTTCTTTTGCTTTTGAGTAGCATGGGGAAGTATCTTACATATGGAAAAGTGACTTAGGTTGCCTTGTTCTTTGATTTGCATAGTAATAATGCTGTCTTTATTATTATTTTAAAATAGTTCATCATATTTCTACCAACAATCTCAATAATCAGTCAGCTATTGCATCTTGTAGTTAACAAATAGCACAGCTGGCTCAGCTTTTGTGCATCCACAGCAATTTGTTCAGACTGACTCTCTTGGATTGTTTTTGCTGTATCTTCTTTCTAAATTGCTGGTTTGCAGCAGTGATGCATACATTTTGTAGAAGTTTTTTTTATTACTGTATAGATGCTAAATTTCCTTTTGGTTATACATGAAGCTATAATACCATTGAGAGATACAACCTTGTAATCATTTTACTTGCATCCTTCTGTGGGCCTGATTCTGCTGTCCTAACTTGCCTAAGTAAATCTTAGTCATTTGATCCCATTTGATTGAGGAACACCACTGGGTCAGGTGCTTATGCTAGGCTATCATTGTGCAGCATCATCCTCTGCTTTTTCAGTGACACAGTATAGGGCTATCCTGAAGTGAGTGCCAAACACCCCAGTGTTTTCTAGCTCTCCTTCCTCATTGCTCTATGCTTATAACTGCTCCTGTCATGTTGGGGAAAACTGTTGTGCTAATGTTATTGCATAGTGTGTGCCTGACCTTCAAGACTACAAAGTACTTCAGTGGTTCAGTTGTTTAAAAGTCATGAGAGAGTCAGCACTTCCATTCCTGACTGCACAGCTGTGCCCCATACATCAGTGTGCCTAGTGAATCATGTTGTCATCTCTGTAGAAATCAGCCATATACTGACAGACAGCAGATATAAATAACAATGTGTGTGTAATGTAAGGTGAATTCAACTGATTTGTCTGTTAATAAGAGTTCAGTGGCAGCTGGTCTTTATTACAAATTTCATCATTGTTACTGAAAAAACTAGCTTTTTTCCTCCTATTTTTTCTGAGAAAGCTTTCACTTTCCCATTATTTGCTGCTGGGAACTATATAATTCATAAAACGGGTGACTGCACTGTTGAGGTTAATGCGAATAGAAGACGACTCTTTTTTGAGGGGGGGGAAGAAAGCACTTCCTGTAGAGAGTTAAGTTACTGATTCTTATTTAAAAAAAAAAAATAGATGCACAGTCTGTCTTTATTCACCCTGTTCTTGATACTGAAGAGAAATATTTGCATATATTTTAGTGAATTGTGTAAAAAGCTGTGTCTCTTCCCTTTGACAGGAATAGCTTTCTGCTAATTTCAGAAGGGCCTTCTGTAGACACTGTACTTCTGTTTCTAAGCTTAGACTGGTTTCCTGGACTCACCTAGATGAGAATTTGTTAAATTCAAAAGGGATTATATGTCTTGGGCTCAAAAAGCCTTTAAATTAGAGCCACCTAAGTATAACTTAACTCATGCCAGCTTCCTTTGTCCCTCAGGCTATTGTCTTGTGCCCTGGCATAGGATACTTTTGCCCAACTGTAAAACCTAACACTGATGAAAGAAAGCAAACGTGAAGGCGCTGCAGTTAATTGTTCTTGAGCTCTTTATTGAGGCTGCGTTCTCCTTACTGACACTCCTAATGGCTACATGTTCTGCTGAGGTTTCTCCCTGCTGCACCACAGAAAATGGTTGGGACCACTCTCTCGCACCTGCTTGTATATGCTATGAATGAAATGGAGAGCTGAGCAATGGGTATCCTTTCAAGTGGCCAAGAGGAATGCTGATGTGCCTCACCTTTTAGGGAAATAGAAAATGCAGTAGCTGCTCCTGCCACTGTCTGTGTCAGGTGGGGACTATACAGAAGATGTATTGAAGGGATTTGCTGTGGTGCTTGGGAGCAGCATGGGGCTCGACCATGAACACTTTGAGCAAGTGGCTTGAGCTGGGAGGTTTGAGCTTGGCCAGAACTTATCTCTTCCTCTCCTTTCATCACACAGTTGACTTTCTAGATCTGCTTTAGACACTCTTCAACCTTTTCAATATAAGCTGCTTATTCCCTTATTTTTCATGCTAGTTTTTAACATTTTATTAGGGAGGATATGCTGCCTTTGACAAAATAGTAGCAGAATAGGCATAAAGGATGCAGAAATTCAGTTATGATCTCCAAAATCTCCAAGTGATGTGCTCAAAATAACTTGCATCTCTTCTGTCTTGCAGAAGTGAAACCATTAAACTATCATGACCCAATGGGGAAAATATTACAGATGCATAGCAGTCAAATTATAGACTTAAATGAGCCCAATCATAGTTAATTTTCCTTTTTATTATTAGAATTTTGTTTGGATTATCTTTGGGATTTGGGGAATCTTATGAAACTGAGGTGAATCATTTGATGTTTAACAGTTTATGAACACTTTCACTGTCAAAACTAATTGCCATACTCTTGAGTTTATTTTGTGTTCATGATATGAAGTTAGTTTATCATTGGAAGAGTACAAAAACCAAATAAATGACAGGTTCTGTGGTGCTAGTGCTGGACTGCTTTCAGTAAAGATTTTCCTTTTCTGTAATTCAGTTGAAAATTTGCAGGTGAAAGCCTTTTGCATTTTTGCCCCTATTCTGAGACAGAGGGATATTTTGATATCGCCAAGAATTGCTTCAGAGCCTGTGATAAGTGAGTACAACGGAAATGTATCATAATCTTTGTTTTCTCAAGGCAGTACATCTTGGAGTAGGGTTGGCTTTTGTCTCAAGCAATACATGGCATCAGCTCTCAGCACACTTCCCTGTTATGTTTCTCTAGGTCAGACACTATTTCAAGGACATGTTCTGTGCAGGAAGATGAATTGGTTTGTGGTTGAGGTATTTGAGAGTGAGAAGTGATCAGAAATATTTGAAAGACTTCATGCCTTGTCTTGAGATAGGACAACTTGGCATCTTCATGGGATGGACTTCCAGGGATAAGGGGAACAGCTGAATTTATTAGTATTTAAACCATTTATAGGCTTGCTTCCAAATCTTAGTTGGAAGCCTGGCTTTCTTCCTAAATCTTAGTGAAGCTATCTGATCAGCTGTATTGTAAGGATTTTTATTAATAGAACTTTTGGAAAGATTTTTGGTTTCTTGTGTCAAAATGTAAAGAACTGTCACCACAATGTAAAATGAAAAGCAGGCTTTTTTTAAAATCACCACACAAATATCAAATGGTTCTGAAATAAAAATATAAGTAGACCCAGATAACAAGTACAAAAAAAGCATAAATTTTGTTGCATCAAGCATGCTGTTCTGAAGGGCAGTTGTGAATTCAGATTTGAATATTGTCTTGCCATAGGGTGGTTGTGCCCTTCACAGTAATGAAGGGTCATGAGCTGTAAATTGAAGGGAACAGGGATTTTTTTTTTCCCTTGCACAAGTGTCTCAAGTTCTTCATCCCTCTAGTCTTCAGACTTGGAGGCTGTGTTTGACCATTCTGCACACAGCTCTGACTGCTCTGGAAGAGATATTCCTGGAGCTGACTGTTCCCCTAGCCTGGAAGCAGCTGTGCAGAAATAAAGCTCTATTTGGGTGTGCTTCTTCCTGTGCCAGCTTGAAGAGATTATTTTCCAGTATGGTCCATCTGCTTGTTACCATTCCCTGTTGGAGGCAATCTTCCTCTTAGGTGTGCTAGCATGTGTGTCTAGATGAAGCTGCTTTCTAACACAAATAATTCAGAATAATCTGAACTATGTTTTTATTATAGTGGGTTTTTTAAATTGATCATTTTGTCAGGAAAACATTAGACGATGGTTATATGTGGTGTCATGCTGCAGCAAAAGCAAGGGATGGGGCAAGCAGCTGAAGAGATTTGGAGTAATAATGTGTTTCAGTGGTCCAGACAGAACAGGCTGGCCATCTCCTGAGGTGCACAGCAAGAGCTACCACACTTGCAGAAGGGTATCTTTTAGCTGTGTTTTACTGTACATGTTACATTTTCTTTCTCCTACATAAATAGTAATTAAATACTTGGTTGCCATTGAAAATCATGCTGAAAGTCAGGAGCTGGATGTTTAACTTCCATTTGTCTTTGAAAATCTCCTTTTTTTTTTTTGCCAGTGTGCAACAGCATTAAAGTCCAGCAGGCCCAGCTAATTTTGAGATACTTAGCATATGAAAAAAATATGTATGGTGTAAAAACACTGTTAAATTTTACAAACCTGCTTTGCAATGCAAAACTCATTCATAGCAAAGAAGTTGAATCAAAGGCTCACTGCTGCCAACTCATTTAATGTTCTCTAGCTAATGTTGCTAACACTGCCAAAAATGTGTGCTCCCATCTCTTTTTCTTTTCTCATTAGGAGGATAAGCTGATAAATTATTTTTCTGCTTGAGTTGTTTGATTTGCACTAAATTTTCTTTTGTGAAACTAAATGTTTGTTCGTCTCTTCATCAGCAAATTTGGAAAAATGGCATATCATCTCTTTGCTGCTGAATTTAGAAGTAAATGCATATTTAATTGGGTTTTATCACACTTTTCAAACAAAATATATTTAAAAAACCTAATATACGAGAATCCAGAAACCAAAATGAATGTGTGACTCCTGTCTCTGCAAGGCTTTGAATACAGTGATGCAAAATAAGAGGGTGGTTAGGTTGCTTGCCAAAGATTTGAGAGATTTGCCTTGAGTTCACTGCTGTTGTAAACCATTACAGGTCCTGTAAGATTCCTGGCAAGTAGTTTTATCTTTGACCAACATCTGTAAAAAGGCTTTTCATAACTCAAACAAGTGTCAAGAGGGAGAACACGCTGGAATTCAGGTGCAGTTCAAAGGTGTTCAGATATCAGGGTAAAGCAGGTAGTTTAAAAACGTAACACAGAGCGACCCACAATACCATGCCCCACCAACTCAGTGTGATTTTCTGTATACTGTTACTAAACAAAGATTGGCATTCTGTCATTTAAGTCAGTGGGAAACTTGCTGTTGATGTGAGTGCAGATAGGATCCCCTGTGTAATTCTTCAGTTTGATCATAATGTAAATTCACACAAAATATTTATGTCTCCGTGTTTGAATATCCAAAAATAAGCACTTTTTTAATACAAGTTTATTTTTTGGCTACAGCAGCTCATAGCTATCTCATCTGGAGCTATGATTTCATCAGCTCTTGCAAACAAAGCATATTTTGCTTTGGTCTGGTTCAGAGGCTGAGTGGGAAAGCCCAGGATGTTAGTGTTTTGATTTAGTAAATAATACTATCCTTCTGTTTCAGGGCTAACTTGTGCTTCCTTCAAAATGGGCAGAATATTTGTTGGATTAAATAGCACTAGAGACTTTGGTTTCCTGGCCATATATATTCCCATGCAATCACTTGCGTTGAGATCTTGATGGGATCCATGACTGATAGGTACCCCACAAGGCACTGTGGTGAAGCTTTCCAGCCAAGCTGTTCTGTGCAAGAATTCAAGAAACCCTTGCTGACCAGATTCCCAGCTTTAATTATCACTATACGCTGGATTTGTCCTCTGAGTCTTGCATCCAGATACTGACTAGCCCCTGTGTTAAGCTTATAGGCTCTCTGGACATTACAGGTGAGAAGAATACATTTGTAAGGTGTATGTGTTTACAGGCTTCTTGCGCAATATTTAAGCAACAACAGGGCACAACAGTGCAATGGTTGTAAACAAAGGCAGATCACCTGGGGGAAGATGGGAGAAATTTCAGTTTTCATCAAAACAGGTAGTCATCTCTTACATACACTTAGTGCAGAGAGAGCTTGCAATTATCATTTGAAAGTGATACCACTGTTTAGCTAAAGCAAACCTGAATTTACTGAAATAGAGCTGCTTCCACAAATATGAAGCTTTTTTTTTTGTGGAGAAGTAAAGCTAGCAGGAGGGAGGTCCCTTTTGGGCTTAGAGTCAAGTTCTGAGATCTTCAAACTGAGGCATTTCTAAAAATGTGTAAATAATTCATCAGATTTTTGGCAGAGCTTTTGCTTGTGTCTCTGTAGTGATTCTGACAGTTTTAGTGCATGTAACTGGTCAGTCAGAGAAGTAATTGAGGCATTAAACTAGTGTACCCCAAGATACCTCAAATCTCTCATGGCTGTGTTCTTATTGGTTAAATTTAGCGGAATAAAGGCTATGGAAATAAATTTCTTTAAAACCATCCTGGAAAATGGAACCAAGAGAAGTAAAGTTGGGGGTTTTGGTGGTGGTGGTTAAAGAATTTGAAAGCAGAAGCTGGCAAAGATGTATAAGAAGCTTGGATTTAGCAGATATATTTCAACAAATGGATGTGTGAGTCTGCTAAATGCTAGAATTTCATTAGGGATAGGGGGTGAAAGAGGTGACTTAATGCTGAATTTCTGTAGACAAGGAGATGCCTTCAGGCCTCAGCTGACTTCACACATTGTAGTGATCCAGTGGCAGTCTAAACCGTGGCAGGGAATATCAGATTGAGCTAAATCCGAATCCTAATGAAGGCAAGAGTAAGGGTTTTTTGGTTGGTTTCACTGGGTTTGGGATTTACCTCTGTTTTCTGGCTTCTAAACAATTTATTTACACAATATGTTTGACCTCACACTTATGTAGAATTTGTAAATCATGTTCCTAAGAGTCCTTGGCCTCCAATGTGGATGCTCTGTTGGGGTTTGTTGTATGAAAGGGAAAAAAAACCCCAGTTACAGACATTTAGATGGTAAGTTAACTTTCATATGAAATTTCATGCCCATGTATATCATGGGCAACATTAAAGGCCATATATACACACCACCTGCTCTTTGTGCCTTACTCAGACCTCAAAACTATGGTGTCATGGTGGTGATTCAGATGGCCTTTGCCCATGTCTGTTGAATTCTGGCTCTTTAGGGTCATTACAAAAGCAATCACAGCACCCAGGAGAGGAACTTCCATTGAGTAGCCCGAGTACAATCCTAAATTGTTATAAAAGCCTCCTGGCAGTGTGGCACAGACTTGGGGTCTTGATCTCTTGTTCTCAAGTCTCTGTATCCAACATCCTGAGCATCTTCTCAGCTGGAACTACACAGGCTTTGTAATAGAGAAAACCAATAGAAAATACTCAAAGTAGTAAAAATGTTTAGCTGCTTTCAGAGCTAGCTGAGTTTCCATGTGCATAGTTGCTATCTTTAACCATGGTCCTGCAGGCATCTAAGTACGGCCATCTGGTTGGGATGGATAGATGAATGCCTGCATATACGCTTGCTTCCACTTGAGTTCCTGCCATTATGAGGTTCTGTGCGAGTTCTGATCTTAATGAGGCTTGTTGAAGTTGAGTTGACTTGTAGGGCTAAGCAATTGGGAAATTTGGCTTGGTAAAACAACTACATCTTCACTTTCACTTGTATCAGCATGGGTGTGTAGATAGATGTACTCACTAAAAGTGCTGAAAGTGTAACCTGAAAAGAGAGGACAGCACTCTAGTGTATGAAAAAGAAGCAAATTTCTTTTGGGTCTTTTCAGGTAACTTGTCAGAGTTTAACTGCCATCTTCCTCTGCATCTCCATGACAACCTTTCCATTGCAGTGGTCATGTCAATATCTAACAAGCCAGTGAATGAATCAAAAGGTCTCTGTACAGTGGATATTATACAGTCTATGCAGCAGGTAGTAAGTGCCCATTTAACCACTCTTCAGAAGGCTTTAAGTCTAAAAATAATTTTTAGAGGAGCTGTGGTAAAATCATTCTGAAGTCAGAGCTGTTGTACTTGCTGTCCCAACGTTTGCCTGCTGCAGCTTAGATACTCAACTTGCTCTAGGAAGAAGAGTGAGGACAGTCAAGAAGCCAGGATAAAGATGCAAAAATGTGCCTATGAGATGGTGTCACTTCTGGTGACCTACACAGTGCCTGGCATTGTCTTCTAACCACTATTACAGCTTTTAGTGTCAGTTTCCCTGAGCAGGTGCTTCCTTCTGGATGGTGACTTATGAAATAATATTCTGAGCAGTACTACCATATGGCTCAGCAATGCTGTCCTTGTGCTAGAACCCATTATCTGGGTCAGTAACTGTTCAAAAGTAGCTGCAAATATAACAAGGTATTTCCTGTCAGTGTGAGTAGTACTCATGTAACTGTATCCCTGATAAGCTGCTGTGAACATACTCCCCATTCTGATTGTGATTTAAATTGACAGAAGCATCTAAATTTGTAATGAAGAATGACTATCTTCCATTCATTTTAATACATAACTGTGTCCCATCTGTCTGCCTGTCTCCCAGCTGCAAGGCCAGCACAATCCCTAGATTGTTTCCATGCATGCTAATTCTTAAGGGCAAAAATTCACACTGTTCAAGACAGCTAACATAAAATTCAGACATGCACAGTACAAAGCAATCTTCCAGGTCAGGCTCAGACGCTTGTGGCACTTGGAATTGTTTTGTTTCCTCCCAGTTGAGAATCGAGTAAGTAAGTGGGTAAAAATACTTACTCTAGCAACTCAATTCTTACATTTGTTTGCTGTCACTCAGAAATAGGCTTGTGGAGTTTATTGCTAGTCTTAATTTTCATTTGCAAATGCAATCTGTATAGAAGAAGCTAGTTTGAAAATGCAGAAAATAAAACATGCTTTAAAAAAGTTCAGAAATCATTGCAGAGATAACTACAAGAATTTTATTTTGTAAACTGCATGTTTTATTGTAAAATGCAAGCAAGTATTGATTATGGTCTTAAAAAAGCCAAAGGACAGAGAACCTAATTCAGGGACAGGATATTAATAGGTATCTTACCAGGTAAATGTAACAACTAATGTTTGGGGAGGGAGGGCATTTTCCTATTAGTTCACAAAATGCCCTATAAG
Organism: Buteo buteo; assembly: GCF_964188355.1. NCBI lineage: Eukaryota > Metazoa > Chordata > Aves > Accipitriformes > Accipitridae > Buteo > Buteo buteo. The sequence continues at coordinate 22,647,341 of NC_134177.1, forward strand.
CACATTAGACTTGTCTCTTCTGTTCTCTTGGCTTTCTGTTTTGCCAGCTATCTCCCTGGTAAGGCTTGGAAGACAGTGTAAGGCAGAAATAGCTGTAGTGTTTGCACCAAATCCCTTTGTACTCTTAACACCTTTTGTTTAGAATTTGTGCTGTAGTATTTGCCAGATATGACAGTCTGCCTCCATGTAATATAATAATGCATGTTGTACTTAAAGATAAATTTATCTGCTGTCTTTGTCATTTATAACAAGTTAGAATGAGAGCTTCAGATTGTGCTAGTGCAGGCAGTTTCAAATTATTTAATAGTGTGGCTTGCATTGTAAGAAATGGTCCTGCTGGGACCTCCCAGTGCATCTGTTCCATTGCAGTTGCTTACATGGAGAAGCATTTAACCTAGTTTTCAGCTCTCCCTTGATGTGTATTAACAGGTAGATACTACAAAGAGATCCAGTGTCTGTAGACTGTCTGTTCTCTGTAGGCACCGACTGGCTCCTGATTACAAAATAGGAACCTCTGTTAAAATTGTTATGGTAACGTAACAAGTTAGTGCAGGTACAGATCTTTCCATTGTAGCCTTTTTAATGTGTGTGTAGGTGTTCGGTCTTGTGAAGGTATACAGTACAGCGTAGTTTTCTTATGCAAAGATTTGTAAGGAAGCAGTGTTCCTTTGAAAGTGAGCTATGTGGAGAGTTTGTTCTCTGGTCTCTTAATTAGTCCTTTCTTCAGGCAGCCTTGCTTTCTGGGAGGTGTTTGCTTGTGCCAAGCAGAGATTCTTGTGGAAGATCTGATACATTTTGATGCACTGAAGCACAATTACTTAAAATTGAAAGATAACACACTTCACATCTTATTCAACTGAATGCAATTTGAAGCATACTCCAAAATTGACATGAGCCAAGTTTAGGATGGTGGCATAGACTAAAGCGTCAAGGTCAAGAGCGCAGTGGGTCCATTAAGGGGCTGTGAAAACTTGCAAATGGCTTTTTCCCTACTGATAACACAGACGGTGCTACTTAAATTATTCTGTTTGACAGTACTGCAGTGGACGGTGAGGAAAGAGGATTATGCTAAAACTAAGGGCATATGTTATCTAACTAATATAATATATTTTTTATTCTCTGGATTTCCAGTGATTGAGAAGTTTGGCACCATTTTCAAGTTCCTTTTACATTAAATTAACTGTAGCTATCTTACTTTTGAGAATTATCTACATTCATTTATCTACATTCATTTTCACTTACAAAGCTTGTGCATTTGTCTTGGCCAAGAAAAATACATCTGTACAGATTGAAAACTCCTGAACTGACTGGGAGTTATATCTTTGAATGACAGTGTATCATGCAGAGAGCATATTTGCAGGGAAGATGTCAGACTGTTTCTTTTTTTTGTGCATTCATTCATGAAAATGTATCCTGGATAATGTCTTTGCTTAGGCTTAAAGCTGGAGCTTAGAATGGGCTTTCAGAAAAGGACTGAAAATCTGCAGCCTGTGCTGCATTCTCGGTATCTCAAAGACTTTTAACTTGTCTGTACCAGTGTGCACCAATAACTTATACTTAAGTTTACCTCTGGTATTAGCTGGCTTTTTATTGTTGTAGTTGCAGTTTCACAGCATAAAGATACATGACACAGGATTCTGGCTGGATTGTGTACAGAGTTTTGTGCTAGGATGAGTAGATGGTGTCATGATAGGTCCTCCCTTAAATTTAGATTTAGGTCTGGAGTTTGGTCAGGGCTGGGATTTTTTTCTGCAAAAGCATTTCTAAGAACTTCAGTTTTACTGGATTATGCTCTGCCCTAAATTTAGAGGATGGTGTCTGGTCTACATAGAATTTTGGGGAGGTATTTGTTGCCTGGGTAGTTAAGTCTACTGTAAGGGTTAGGATTTAGTAAAAAAAAAAAAAAGTAGAATCTCCTAGGTTGCAGTTGAATCTTTTGTGTTCCTCTAATGTGGAATAAGCCAGGGTGTTAAGCCTATGCCTTGCATCATAGTTTCACTGTAAGTATTGGCTGCCTGGGAATGGGGTTTGGGTTAGGGTTTGGTTGTTAAAAATGAAGGAACGATTAGCCCAGTCTGAGATGGGTTTGGAGACCCAGGATGAGGGCTGGTGTCGACACAGTTCAGCTTCGATGAAAGGGGTGTCTATGTGCTTTTATTTCCAACTAAGGCTGCTTGAAAGTTAATTTCAGAACAGGACTGAAAACTCTTGCTACTTTTTGCTCAATTCTGTTTGGTTCAGGGATTAAGAGCAACAGCTGGAGTCAGTGGGGTCATTTTCCTTCAGTACTGGTGGCATGTCTTTATCAGTGGCTGGTGGTAGTTTTGAGTAAGGGTTAGGAATTTAAGGCAGAAGTGTCTGTAAGGATTAAGACTTTGCTTTATTTCATGTGATCTTTGACTAGGATGGGATCTCTGGTCTCCATTGGTTGATGACTAACATTGAGTTTAAGCATTAAACTGCATATTAAAGAACTCTGAAAACTGGCTGTGCTGTTACTAGGCCCAGCTTACAACAAGGTAAGTGGGGAGTGATACAGTAATACTTCTTTGTAGCCCATGAACTGTATGCTCCCTCCATAGGATGTTTTTTTTTTCATTGCAGCTGACAAATAGCAAGCACGTTGTGACCTCAGAAAGGAGAAAAATCAAACCTTTAAATGGTTTCATTTTCTTGCCTTCAAAACTTGCCAGCTGATACATTAGCCAGAGACATTCCTCCTGGGACACTCTTGTTGCAGGTGCCCCTCTGTAAGTCTTCCTCGTTCACTGGTAGAGAGGGAAGTGTCTGTGCAATCAAAGCATAAGGCTCACTTGAGCAGCTGGATTAAAAAAAAGGCATTTATCTTCAAGCAATATCTTTCTACTTAGGTGTGTACAGAGGCACTGGTTTCAGCAACACAAATAGTGAACCACATAAATGTACTTTTCATGGGCCTGAATAACAGTTATGTCAGGGAAGTGATGATGATAAACAGGGAAGTGATGATAAAGCCATGAATATTCCTGTCTCAACAGAGGCAGACAGGCTTTTAATCTGACAAAAAATTGGAAAAGAATGTGTGTTAATACTAATTAACATTACAAGTGGTATCTTGGAAAGCATGGGACTTTGTGTAGAGCTACTGACATCTGGATGTTGGTGCTCATTTTGTTGCAGAACTGACTGATGCAGTCAAGCTGACAGTATTTTACTGAGAGCAAATCAAGAGAAAATGAAATAGTGCATGTTGGATATTGTCCATTATGCTAGAGGAATTTTCCTGCTTTCTGCTCTTTTTAGCCTGGCTTCTGAAGGAAAAAAGGCTAATGAATTCCCATTATCCTTGATAGTGTCTGTCCTGTGTCTCTCAAATTACCTCTACCAATCTGTTTGTCTCCCTGTTGGCTAATTTCAGTCAGATTTGTCTGAGGAAACAGTAAAAATTATGGTCAAACAAGTTTCTTCAAAATAGATGGTGTTTGGGCAAAGAATCTCAGTGAAGTGCCCTTACAGAGGGGAGCACCACAGCTTGAGTTTGCACATTACTAGGCATCAGAGAAGCCACCAGGGAGTGAGATCTCTGCCAAAGCTTCAGTTAAAGCTCTCCATCAGTTGTGAGAAATGAATGTATAGGAAAGCAAACTTCACTAGCTCAGCTGCTCATAACGAAAACTTGCATCATTGTCAATTGCAACTGGATAACGCTGGGTGTTTAGATGTCTCTAGGTTGCTTAGGGCCTTAAGACTTACTATTCCAGTAGCTCCTATGCAGCTGAATGTTACAGTAATTAAATGCATGAGTAAGATGGTGCTGTTGGCATAACAACAAATGTCTTTCACCAGAAGAAACTTTGTTTTCCAAGTTTGTAGTTTATTGGCTTTAATGGTAACTTGTTTCCTTAACTGTGATTTGAGTGCTTAGTCAGAAAAGCACTGCGATTTGAGTGCTTAGTCAGAAAAGCAGTCTCTTGAGACTATCAAGGAGTTGCTACTTTTTTTGTCTCCCCACCCCGAATTTTTGCCCATCTTCATTGCATTAGACTAGGGGAAATATCCCTAAATGTTCATCAGGTTTAACAATGACTGATCTTAAGTAACAGCTGAAATAATGCAGAAAGCACTTGTTATGCAAAAATCTGCAAACAAATGACAAATACAGCTCTCTGCTTCAGTTCCCACAGTTGAAAATGAGCAAGCTTTTGCAAAGTCATGGAAACAAAATAGCTGTGCTAATCTGAAAACAGTAGCCCTGTGTATGTTCTCGTGAAGAAAAGAAACATGATGCCTGTGAATGGCTGAGTCTGTCACGTATCAGTCTTGGACTGGAAACTTAGCACTTTTGCACCTCTTTCCCCAAGACTCACAGATGAGGAGGAGGAGAGATTGAGAGGAGGAGATCATACACATTTGTTTGCATGGTTTTATGCATTTGAAGAATATTCCAGAATCAGGTTTGCTATTAAGAAAATCACACTGTATAGAAACAGTACCACAGCAATCCTCCTTACAGAAATACATACTTGAAGTTCTTTTGGGTCTGGTTTACTAGTTTAACTAGTTTATCTTCAAGAATCCTCTTCTCAGTTGCATGAGGGAGAGACAAATTAGCCCTCTGATTTCCTTGATAGCACATTATGGATGGCTTAATAGCTATCAAGGTTTCCAGCTGGATTCATCAATGTATTAGGCAAACTTTCAGTTTACATCTCCTGTTAGTCTTTTCACAATACAGAAAGGTACATATGAATAGAGATCAGTAGCACATAATGAACATGCAAATAGTGTCATAAGACCAAGTTCATCATGGTTATTGTTGTCATAAGAGGGATCCTGATTTCTGTTTTCTCATTCCCCATGCAACTTACGTGTAAGTTCTCATAACCTCACAAGATTTATGCTAAAATGAAGGTGAGAATGTATTCCATCCATCCACAGATCATGGTCAGTAAGTTCACATATACCGGTCATACTAGATGTGGGTTCAGCTCTCTACTTTTATGTAGAGATAACAGGAGAAAAAGTAAACATTAAAACATCCCTGGTTAAAGAGGCATTTGTAACAATATATAGTAAGATAGGACTCAAACCAGGGAATAAATAAGGGAATAAATACTGTTTTATCTTTCTGCACTTGACATTATAATTTGTAATGTGGCAATGACTGAGGTCCCATGTAGTTGGTCACTAAAGGAATAACCAGAAAGCCTGTCTCCTGAAGAGCTCAATTCTGTGATTTTTTTTTATAACTGTCATCCCACTTCCTCCTTAAATGGTTTTAAAGTTTTTTAAATGATAATGAGAGAATTTTTCATAGATGAAATGTTTTTAATGGGGGAAATACTAAGTAACACTATTCCTTTTTTATGATATTAAAAGGAAATTTAAAATGCTGTAACATAATATTTTTTTGACTCAAGACAACTTTATACTTTTACAGCCCTGTAAAGTATCCCTATTGCGTGTGAGAATCCTAAGTAGAGAAAAACTGAAAGTGTACAACAGAAGACGTGCTTGCTCCTTTGAAAATTCCAGTGTCAGTGATGGAATAAATTAGGAGATGAAGTCTGGGCACTATTGCAGATACCTGAGAGATGCTTTGTCACCCAGCGTAACATCCATAGACTGACTAGTCTGATGCACCTCAGAATATTTGCATTTCATTTTCTGGATTTCTGCTTTGCTCAAATGCTGTCAGACAACTTGTGCTGTCAGATGACACCATAGAAAAGCAGAACAAACACAGAAAATAATGTTGTTACATAATGTCTCTGTTGCTTTTTTTCCTTGTCTTAGAAAGTGACTTTGCCTCTGCATCAAGCTGAAGTGTTTGTATCTCCTATTCCCCTTTAAGAAATAAAGAGGTCAGTTGCCTGCAACAGACTGGGAAGAGCCAGCTATGTTCATAGTATTGCCACTGGCATATGATTACTTAGAAAATGTGGTTATTTACCAGGTAATTGTGTGTTTCTCTACCATAATTTTCCTGTGGTGGTCTTGTTCAGTAGGCTGTTGAAAACGTGCCTGGTACAGCATAAAGCAATGCACCGATAACAAGGTTCTCTGCCTAGCGATTCAGTCCCTTCCAGTTTTCCTTAAGGTCACCTTCAGCTCTCTCCCTGTTCATGCAGTTTCTCCCTGTTCCATTTCAGTGCTCTGTGCAATAACAGGCTGCAGAATTCGGTTTCTTAAATTGGCATCTTTAAGAAGGCCCACTTTGAAAAACTAAACACTTTAATGATCGTGTGTATCCACTCTGCAGGCTTTTATATAATAATTTTGGTTTTCCTCTTGTTGACATTCAAGGACTAAAGCAGTGTACTGTGCTCTGAGAATCCAAAAAAACAGAAGTAGCAAATTCTTCTTGTTCTGAAAGCTGTACAGCAGCAGCTACTTCACTCTAGGAGCTTTCTTTTACCATACCCTCAGAGCACTGCCCGATTTTCTGAAATTGACATCGCCTGCTGATGGGAAGTAGAGAATAACATCATTTGTTTTTTCTTTGCTTTTGCATGTGTGACCTTTGCTATCACTGTATTAAACTGTCCTTATCTTGACCCATGAGCCTTTTGTTATATTTTCTCCCCCTGGTCCAGCTGAGGAGGGGGAGTGATCAAGCGGCTTTGGTGGGCACCTGGCATCTAACCAGGGTCAACCCACCGCAGTTCCTTTTTGGCGCCCAACGTGGGGCACGACAACGGCAGTTTTGCATTAAGTGTTCTATAGCTAGTTATTAAGTGGCAAGCTCCTGTGCAGGTCACAGAGCTTGTTAGCTGCTTGCTTATCTCCAGCTTGCTGAGTTTGGGAACATGGTAATGCAAATAATGGCTGTGTGCTTTGTCCTGGCACTGATGGCTTTGTTGTGCTGTGGGAGCTATCTTGTGGAGGAGATGAGGGAACACATCTCCCCCTCCCTACCAGGCATTGATGTGAATGGTTTTATTATGCAGGCTCCCGAGGTCCTTGTTCACCCTTATGTGAGCTGTTCAATACTAATAATTAATACTGGTGGCATATTATGGGTATTGTGGAATCTGGTCTCATCCTGGTATAAGAGAAGGCAAGTTTTAGGTGAGGCAATACTGAAATGTGCCCTCAAGTGACCGGTCCCTGGGTGGCAGGGTATATGGAAGGATTTGGGCAGATTCCTAGGACGGTTATCACCTCCCATAATCTGGGATTTTACATCCGAACAGGCAAGTAACCCTGGCAAACTGACACGCCACCTGATAGAAGGGTGCCTTGCCTATCCCAATGAAAACCAGCAGCTTCTCGCACTGTACTGGGGCCTGGCCTATGCCTACCAAACCATAGTTCAACACTGTCAGAGGACCATGGTTGAGGCAGGGACCCAGACTGCATCTGAGGACACCATGCTCGAGATAGGGACCCAAACAACAACAACTACAGTAATTGCCCCAATAGTGAAAAGGAAACAGTGGACAAGGAGATCACTGGGTCCATACCATTGATTAGTGAGGGAAGAAGAAGAAAGGCTTGATCTAGAAGCTGGTCCTTCAATAAAGAAATTGGAGGAAGGAGTGAGGGAACTTAAACAGGAAGCGGAAACTACCCAGTCCCTGATGTCCTCAGAACTTCAGGACTTGGGGAAAGATTACAGCCGCCAGCCAGGTGAGCAGATTGCTGCCTGGCTGCTCTGATGCTGGGATAACGGGGCTGACAGTCAGCAACTGGAAAGCAAGGAAGCCCAACAGCTGGGATCCCTTGCTAGAAACCGGGGAATTGAAAGAGGAATTGGAAAAGAGGCAGCAGTTTGCGGTCTCTGGAGCCGGCTCCTCTCAAGTGTGAGGGCAAGATATCCATTCAAGGAAGATCTTGTCAATTCCTCAGAAAAGTGGACTACTGCAGATGAAGGCATCCAGTACCTGAGAGAGTTAGCAGTGGTGGAAGTCATCTACAGTGATCTAGATGATGAGGAAGTCTCCAAAGATCCAGAGGATGTCCTGTGCACACGGGCCATGTGGTGAAAGGTGATTCAAGGTGCCCCAGCGTCGTATTCTAACAGCTTGGCAGCAATGTATTGCCTAGATATGGAAACACCAGCTGTGGAGAAAGTGTTGTCTTGGCTCCAGAACTTTGAGGAAAATCTCTGTGTCTCCTACAGAACAGTGCCTTGGCTGTTAGGGATGCTCCAACAAATCAGTCCTCTCCTGCCCCAGTCAGAGGGAAAGGGAGCCCAAGGTGTATGCCACGTGGTACACTCTGGCTCTTCCTGTGTGACCAAGGGGAGGACATGAGGAAGTGGGATGGTGAACCCACCTTTAAGCCCACGTACGTGAACTGAGAGGGAAGACAGCTGTTAAGAAGGGGTCACCCAAGAAGAAGGCTGTCAGCATAGTTGCTGTAGAGGCCCAAGAAAGCAATCAGCAATCCTCCAGGCATAGAAGAACTGAAACCACCTCCCTTGATTCTGATGAGGAGACTTCTGGTCTGGCACCGCAAGGGTCGGACAGTGAATACTCTGATGAGGAACAGCAATAGAGGGTCCCTGCCTTCGGCCAGGAGGAGGAAAGGGATGACCAGGTATACTGGACTGTGTGGATTCGATGGCCTGGCACATCAGACCCACAGAAGTATAAGGCTTTGGTAGACACTGGTGCACAGTGTACGCTGGTGCCATCAGGATACAGGGGCACAGAACCCATCTGGATCTCTGGAGTGACAGGGGGATGCCAAGAATTGACTATACTGGAGGCTGAAGTGAGCTTGACAGGGGACAAGTGGGAAAAGCACCCCATTGTGACTGACCCACAGGCCCCTTGTATCCTTGGCATAGACTACCTCAAGAGATGGTACTTCAAGGACCCAAAGGGGTACCGATGGGCTTTTGGTGTAGCCCCTGTAAATGCAGAGAAGATCAAACAGCTATCTACCCTGCCTGGCCTCTTGGAAGATCCCTTCATTGTGGGATTGCTGCAAGTTGAAGAACAGCAGGTGCCAGTCGCTACCAGGACGGTGCACCGTCGGCAATATCGGACAAACTGAGACTCCCTGGCTCCCATCCATGAGTTGATTCATCACCTAGAGAGCCAAGGAGTATTCAGCAAGACTCATTCACCTTTTAATAGTCCTATATGGCCAGTGCAAAAGTCTGATGGAGGGTGGAGGTTAACAGTAGATAATCACAGCCTGAATGAAGTGACACCACCACTGAGTGCTGCTGTACCAGACATGTTAGAGCTCCAATATGAACTGGCATCAAAGGCAGCCACGTGGTATGCTACAATTGATATTGCCAATGCGTCTTTCTCCATTCCTTTGGCAGCAGAGTGCAGGCCACAGTTTGCTTTCACGTGGAGAGGTGTCCAATACACCTGGAATCAACTGCCCCAGTGGTGGAAGCACAGCCCTACCATTTGTCACGGACTAATCCAAACGGCACTGGAACAAGGCGATGCCCCTGAACATTTACAATACATAGATGACATCATTGTGTGGGGCAACGAGGCAGAACTGTTTGAGAAGGGAAAAAGAATAATTCAGATTCTTCTGAAAGCTGGTTTCACCATAAAGAAAAGTAAGGTCAAGGGACCTGCACAGGAGATTCAGTTCTTGGGAATAAAATGGCAGGATGGATGCTGTCATGTCCCTATGGACGTGGTTAACAAGATAGCAGCTGTGTCTCCACCAGCTAACAAGAAACACAAGCTTTCCTAGGCGTTGTGAGGTTCTGCAGAATGCATATTCCAGGTTATAGTCAGCTTGTGAGCCCTCTCTATCGAGTAATGTGGCAAAAGAACTATTTTGAATGGGGCCCTGAACAACAACAAGCCTTTGAGCATATCAGACAGGAAATAGCTCGTGCAGTAGCTCTTGGGCCTGTCCGGACAGGACCAGATGTACAAAATGTACTCTACACTGCAGCTGGGGAGCATGGTCTCACCTGGAGCCTGTGGCAGAAAACACCAGGAGAAACCTGAGGTCGACCATTAGGGTTTTGGAGTCAGGGGTACCAAGGATCAGAAGCCCACTACACCCCGACTGAAAAAGAGATACTAGCAGCATATGAGGGGGTTCGAGCCGCTTCAGAAGTTGTTGGTACAGAAGCATATCTCCTCTTGGCACCATGATTGCCCGTGCTACACTGGATGTTCAAAGGAAACATCCCCTCTACGCATCATGCAACCAGTGCTACATGGAGTAAGTGGATAGCATTGAACACGCAACAGGCTCGACTGGGGAAATCTAACCGCCCAGGAATTCTGGAAGAGATCATGGACTGGCCAGAAGGCAGAGATTTTGGAGCATCACCTGAGGAGGTGGCTCGTGCCCAAGAGGCACCACCATATAATGAGTTATTAGAAGACGAAAGGTGTTATGCTTTGTTTACTGATGGATCCTGTCGTGTGGTAGGGAACCATTGGAAGTGGAAAGCTGCTGTGTGGAGTCCCACACGACAAGTCGTTGAGGCCACTGAAGGAGAAGGCGAGTCAAGTCAGTTTGCAGAAGTGAAAGCCATCCAACTAGCCCTAGATATTGCTGAATGAGAAAAGTGGCCGGTACTCTACCTCTGTACCGACTCCTGGATGGTGGCTAATGCCCTATGGGGGTGGCTACAGCAGTGGAAGAAGGGCAATTGGCAACGCAGGGGTAAACCCATCTGGGCAGCAGCATTATGGCAGGACATTGCTGCCTGTGTAGAACACATGACTCTAAAGGTACGTCATGTAGATGCTCATGTGCCCAAAAGCCGTGCCACTGAAGAACATTGAAATAATGAACAGGTAGACAAGGCTGCCAAAATAGAAATAGCTCGGGTGGACCTGGACTGGGAGTGTAAGGGTGAGCTATTTGTAGCTCAATGGGCCTGTGAGACATCGGGACATCTAGGGAGAGATGCAACATATAGGTGGGCTCGTGATCGAGGGGTGGACCTGACCATGGAGGCCATCACACAGGTCACTCATGAATGTGAAACATGTGCTGCAATCAAACGAGCCACCAGAGTAAAGTCTCCCTGGAACAGAGGGCGGTGGCTGGGCTTTCGATATGGCGAGGCCTGGCAAATTGACTACATTGGACCACTGCCACGAACACGCCAAGGCAAGCGCTACATACTCACCATGGTGGAAGCAACTACTGGTTGGCTAGAAACATATCCTGTAAACCATGCCACTGCCTGAAACACCATCTTAGGCCTTGAAAGGCAAATTTTATGGCGACATGGTACCCCAGAAAGAATTGAATGGGACTCATTTCCAAAATAACCTCATAAGCTCCTGGGCAAAGAAACACGGCATTGAGTGGGCGTATCACATACCCTATCACCTGCAAGCATCTGGAAAAATTGAGAGATATAATGGGCTGTTGAAGACTATGTTGACAGCGCTAGGCAATGGGACATGGAAGCATTGGGATACAAACTTAGCAGAAGCCACTTGGCTAGTTAACACCAGAGGATCTGCTAACTGTCCTGGTCCTGCCCAAACAAAACCCCTACATACTGTGGGAGGAGATAAGGTCCCCGTAGTGCACATGGGGAAGTGGCTGGGGAAGGCAGTGTGGATTTCTCCTCCCATGGGAAAAGGCAAACCCATTCGTGGGATTGTCTTTGCTCAGGGACCTGGGTGTACTTGGTGGGTAATGCAGAAGGATGGGGAGACCCAGTGTGTGCCTCAAGCACATTTAACCTTGGGGGAAAAATAATCTGTGATGCAAGTTGTATGTTGTAGGAAGTAATGTAGCAGGAATGACCTGAACTGCAGAGGAGTGAACTTCACAAGGAACCAGACAAGTGCGTTGGTGCCCAACAATCGAACATACTGCTTCTCCTGTCCTGACCACTCATCTTGATGGATGGGACCCAAGTCATAACCTGTGTGTGAACATCTGGAGGAGTGGAAGAAGCCCATGGAATATCTATCTCTTAAAGGACAGGGGATAGTAATTAATAAGAATGTATAAATCTGTACGTTGGGTATAAAAGTGGTTTAAGTATGTAGTTTCAGTTGTAAGTGTTGGTAAGAAGGGATTTCAGTAATGAGAATTAAATACAATAGTATGGTTAGAAGATATCTGTATTAAATTATGTGGGACCTGAGCAGGACGCAAATGGTATGGAATAAGGGGTGGAGATTGTGTTGGGTCTGGCTGAGATGGAGTTAATACTCCCCATAGCAGCCCTCATAGCGCTGTGCTCTGCATTAGTAGCTAGAAAGGTGTGGATAACACACCAGTGTTTTGGCTACTGCTGAGCAGAGCTGGCACAGCATCAAGGCTGTCTCTCCAACATTTTTGCCCTCCCCTCAATGGCAGGCTGGGGCAGGGCAAGATCTTGGGAGGGGACACAACCAGGACAGCTGACTTAAACTAACCAAACAGATATTCCATACCATATGACGTCAGCTCAGATATAAAAGCTAAGTAAAGGGAGACGGAGTGAGGGCATTTTGTCTTCCGGAGCAACCGCTACGCGTACTGAAGCCCTGCTTCCCGAGAAGCGGCTAGACATCACCTGCTGATGGGAAGTAGAGAATAACATCATTTGTTTTTTCTTTGCTTTCATGCGCGTGACCTTTGCTATCACTTTATTAAACTGTCCTTATCTTGACTCACAAGCCTTTTGTTATATTTTCTCCCCCTGTCCAGGTGAGGAGGGGGAGTGATAGAGAGGCTTTGGTGGGCACCTGGCATCCAGCCAGGGTCAACCCACAACAGGTACTTGATGATCAAATGCATTTGATGTGTCCCCCATCTCTAGAGAAGTGAGAGCTATGAACAGTGGCAAGCTATGTGATATAAACAGCTGAGTAACCTCTACAGGTTACCTCAGAGGAAGCATGTATAGGTCTAGTTGAAGTCAGCTGTTTTCATGATTACAATTTCTTTTTAAATTATGCTTGTTTGGTAAATATATGATACTATAATACTTAATACGTTAATTTCTTTTCTAAATGTTGTAGTGGGTAAATAGTGAAGGGGGGGGAAGGAATAGGGAAATAACTGTGTCAAGACTTTTGGTATTCATGAAAACTGCATGTTTTTATATACACTCCAAATTGGACAGTTGGGCAGCTGCTTGATATACTGCTCACAACTGAACAGCCTTTTGATCATAAGCCTGAGAGAGCATGCCTATACTCCAACTTGCCTTGCATCCACATGGTTTAGACAGATGCTGATGTATAGATATACGTTGAGGCTTATGTCTGGCATTTGAACTAGATATTAGAAGTATGTGTTATCCTTTTCATTTATCCCCTGTGTGAGTGGATCGGGTAAATCACAGCTGTGCCTGCCCATGGAAGTCCATCACATAATTTGCAATGCTGCTGAGGTCTGCTAAGATGGCACTGAGCTTCTCTGGGGACAGGCTTGTTTATAGGTAATGCCAGGATACATACTTAGCCAAACTAGAGATTTCTAGTGAAGTGATTGCTCAAAAATTGCAGTCAGGAAATACTTTGGACTATTGCTTCATCTCTGGTCTGGTTGTCAGGTGGATACTACAGAGATATAGCCTTAGTTTCTCTTTTACAGATTTCTTCAGAAAAACATGTATCTTTGGCTTCTGTGAGGAATTTTGTTTAATGATGTATAGAAAATTTGTAACTACTATAACAACAACAAAGACACTTAATACTTACTGAAGGATTCACCAAGGATGATATTTTAGTCAGCAACCTCATACCCCTTTGTGTGCTTTACATGTAGAAACCATGTTAGGGAGACAGATTTGAATGTGGCAGTGTGCCATGCGTTTATGAAAATGTAAGTGCCTGAAGTCAGCCGTAAGCTTTGGCTTTTATTTTATTTGCAAATATGATAGTAAATTTGGAGTTATTCTGAAACAAGTTACTCTGAGATATTTATAGTAAGCCTACCTAAATGGTTTTCTGCTTGCTTACACAGGTACTATGTCTCTGCAACTTTTGCTGTCTTGTTATGGGACTATGTATTTGTCCCCTTTGTGCAAGGCTTTCATGTCATTACTATAAAATGTTGGGGTTTTTTTGTCAAAGTTGTACAATATTTCAGATAGCTCACACCAGATGAAAGAAACTGGGGCGGGGGGGGGGGGGGGGGGGGGGGGGAGAAACACCAACAACTGTATTTGGGTAACCATGCTCCTATTTGTTTAGCCTGTCTTTGCCAGCATAAGCTGGGCAATCAATGAGATTATAGCTGTGGTAGTCATGTGGTAACACCAAAAAAGGTGAGTGATGGAGTTACAGAAGGAGGCATATTGGCAGTGTCTGTATAGGAAGCATAACTTCAGTGATACCTGTTCCAGAAAATGGAAACACCGGGGTCTTCTAGGTCACATGTTACATCCTAAAAAAATATTTGCCTGAAGCAGAAATCAGATCTAAGTGCTGACATGACAGTATGTGACAATTTCATACAGTCAGAGAGTATAGCAATAGTCCAAGCCACTGGTAGAGACTGAATGGCAGGCTGTTAAGTGCTCCAAGACTCCCAGAAGTGATGATAATCGGTACCCTGTCACAAGCAATGCAGTAGTTCAATAGTGCTTCAGGTCTTGCGACGAAATGGCACCTCCAACAAGCAACAGAGAGAGAGAGGAACACTGCAGAAAGCTTCTCTCCTCACCCCTTTTTTTTAACAGATGAGAGGGATTTCTCATCTGGCTCAGGTATTGTCTCAGAGTCTGCTAACAAGGGATTTTGAGAGAGGCTGTAATGAAGAGGGTTCTGGTTCAGCTGTGGCATCCTTTGGACTTGCTTCAAGACCTGGTATTTTGGGGAAATGGAACATCAGGCCTTTTGGAGGCCTAGACTATACAGGCCATGTCAGCTGAAAGTTGAGAAGTGGCACCATGGATTTGTCAGCTTTAGACCTCTCTTTCAATTGATTTAACTAGCATTTCTCATCTGGCATGTATTAATGTTTTTCTGTACCCGATAAAACTGGAAACAGCAGTTTGGAGAACTTGCAGTGGATGCTTAGAGCTTTAATTTCAAGGCATCTCACCTTCTTAAAATGCTTAAAATGACCTAAAGCTGTTTATATAGCTTGTTTAAAGTTGGCTCAGATTTTTCTGTGCGACACTGTTACCTGCATTATAAATTTAACTAAAGTTGTGCAACTTCTCTAAGTTTGCCATGCTTCCTGACCTCTAAGAATTGGCATTATGATTCCTTGCCCAAATCATGTGCTACTTTACTTTCTCTTTTTATGTTACAGTTCTGTTCTGTCTTTGGGCAGACACTGTACCAAGATGCTGATGGGGTATGAAACGAGAACTGCCCAGCAGGAGCGTACGAAGAACGCTGCGTGGCTGTGGCTGTGCTGGCTGCTGACTGTGACTGCTTAAAGTCTGTAGGACAAGCTCCTGAGTCTCTGACCTCCATCAAAGCAGAAACCTAATAGAGCTGGACAAACATCTCAGCTGACACTTACACATAAGCTGTTCAGCAAATTTGTTCTTTTGCTGGTCTTTGTATTTGCCTCTTGTAAAGGTTTGAGACACAGACTCAACACTACCTGGGTATGCTGTGTTTAAGATGAATATGTGTTTAACTACCTTACTGAACAAGATCGAAGTTACTGACAAATATTTGTGAAACAGAAAATATTAGTGAATACTCCAATGAACTTACATCTTAATGTGTACATGTTTGAATTCTAAAGCTGTTTAGTCATTTAGGGGAGAAAGATGTCCAGAATGATTTGCTCATTAAAGATTTGGAGACTTTGAAGCTCCAGATTCCTCCTGTACTGCAAAACCAGAGCATTTCTCTGACAAAAGGCAGGAACAAGGCAGTACAGAACATAGTTGTTCTGGAAGAGAAACAGCAGGAAAAATGTCAGAGCTACCAAAAAATAATTTGCCACCAGACAGCTCTTAAAGCAAGTATAAACTAGGGTGAGATGCTGACCTTATTGAAGTTATTGGGAGTGTTTCTGTTGGCATTATCATGGTTTTGTCTGATAAAATGAGGATGGGTGCATGGAGGTGAGTGGCATTCGGCTGATATTTCCTATTTTTCTCAGGTTGCTCTAAGGCCTGGGAGGCCTAGTCGGGAGAACCAAGGAACAGTGCATTACTCAGGCAAGGTGCTGGAGCTTGGACTGTATGTATCACTGCTGTGCAAGTATCTCCTTATATATATTCATACTTCAGTTTCCCCATGAGGTTCTGTGGTTCCTGATATATACCAGGGCTTAGGTCACTAAATCTCCATAGAGGACTGGAAGCCTGACCTGACTCTCTAAGAGTACTTTGTAACATTATTTATACAAACTCAATGCAAAGCAAAACACTAAATCTACTTCTTGGAATAATTTTCACATATCTAGAACCAGAGTTTAAATGACTTTTTAAATTATCTATTTAATAGATATTGCTTAATATATTGTAGTAATAAAGAAGTCCTTCAATTACCAAATTAGTATTTCCAAAGTAAAATCTGGTGAGTCCTATGTAAAAAGTTAATTGCTCCCCACAGTCAATAGTTTAATAGTGGAAATGCTATTTAATTGTATTATCATTATTTGAATTTATGTTCCATTTTCTCAATTAGGATATAAATACTATAAATCACTTGTATGGAAAAAGTCTTATCCTGGAATATTTCCAATGATTATAGATATCTGGGTAAGGCAAAATCTTGGCTAACACATAGCAGTGAACACAAATCAGGCAAAACAGGGTTCTGGTACAATGAAAATTGTTTTCTGCAACTTAGTTTCTGTACAAGAATTTGTGGACCCTTACATAGGGATCAGAATCTTTCCTCCTGTAATACACTCATGTAAATGAGTAACCATTTTCTTTTATGTGTATATATATCTTTGGAGCTGGTTTGCCCACCCATTCTTTAAGAGAAGCCTTTTCTTTAACGATCAGTTCAAGCTCCTCTTTGTCATCTTTGAAAATTGCTGCTGAAAGTATGCTATTCCTGTAGCTACCTTTTGCCCAGCTTAGGTATAAATTAGTAACTCAGTTGAAGAAAATATGCTACATCATTCTGCTCTCTCATTAGAGGGCCAGAGGAAGGAAATAGATTCAGCAGCATGGAAGTTTATAAATGAGCACTATTTCAGATCAATGGAAGAGAAAGTGACAAAGCTAATGATTGATTAAGAAAAATCTATTTTCATCCTCATTTTGTGTGTGTGGATGCAAGTGCTGACATCTTCAGTTATAACAGAAGTAGGTAACTTTCAGGCCATTTAGTGGTTTTATGTTAAAACTAACACTCAAGTCTTTTTTTTCAATCTTAACAAATAGTCAGAGTAGACAAAGGAATATCAATTTAATTTCCTTCCAGAAAAATACTCAACCTAAGAAATGACCTGTTGATACCATGTGTACCTTTTGACAAGAAGGTATCAACACCTTTTATAAAGTGCACTGCAGTAATCTAATCTGAAAGCAAATTCAGCCTGGAGCATGTCATGTGTCTTACTCCAGAGGTGCAAATTTAAGCCTCAGAGTAGACTTGAAAGCCAACCCCAAACCCCTGCTAAAAAGAGGCATGTGCCAATTTTGACTGCCAGTGGAGATGCAAGCCACTGTATTCCTTTGGATATCCTTGCCCCTGCAGGTGAAGGATATCTTACCAAGGGCCTGCCCTTCTAGGCTCAGGTGGACTCTTGCCCTTTGTGTCTTCAGGTGACGCACACATGGACCATGCTTCGCAACCAAAAGGAACAAATGGAACTTGTAGTGTTCACTGTTCTGATTGTATTGGCCAGTACTTTCCTAACAGATGCTAGGAACCAACCAATTTCCAGAAGGTGCACCAGTCCCACAGGCAAGCCCTCCCAGTAACAACAAATACTCCCTCTGCCATCTCTTCTGGCTGTTTCATCAGCTACCAGCATTGCTTCTGTTTTTTTTAAAACTGACCCTCAGGCAACAAGGGTGAGAATCCACACCCCTCCTTTCCTCCACACACAGTCACTTGATTTGTTCCAACACTCTCTTCCACTGTTGGAACTGAGAAAGGGGATATTAGTAGTGATTTCATTGGGGTAATATGAATGTTCATGAGTTATTTTTCAGGTAGTATGTAGGACAGTTGTCATAGAAACAGCTCTGAATTTGACAGTATCTGCTTCACAACTGCTGTTTCTATGTCTGGTTTTGAAGGAAGAGTAAATGTTTCATCAACAACTGAGAATTAGATGTTGTTCATTCACACACACACAAAAATGTACTGGTTAACCATCCAGTGCATAGTGTTGCTGGGTCCCTGCCAGGCGATAGTTTGAAGGTGTTTGAATATTTTGAACTGAGGTTTATTCTTCATCTGATGCATTCTTAATCAGCCAAATGATTCAGAATGTCTACTCTACCTGTTAAACCTACTTAAGCATCAGTCGTTTCATTTTCTTGAATCTTATTATTCAGGGGTTTATAATTAGTGTAACTCTTACACTTCTACATAAATTTCTAAGAAGGTATTGGACAAGGACAATTACCTAGGCAATGTAGTAGAGCAAATATATCTTTTTAACTTCTCTTTCTCAAACAAAACCGGAAAGAAAAGTCTTTGTCATTCCAGTTTTCCAGCCCAGCACAATCATGTTTTGTCCTTGTATCTCAACTGAATTAGCAGCATTATATCCCTATGTCCCAGATACTTTTGCCTGGAATTGTAGTTGGACATGCTTTAAGTAGCTTTGTTTGGTTTATTGGGAGTTCAAGCAAACACATAACGTAGTCACATTAATGTAGGAATTTTATGTGCTTATGTCATTTCCCTGGTTGATGTATGTCTGGCATGCACCACGAAGTTAGCAGTGAGTGTTTGTATTGGAAAAGAGTAAAATAAATGCTGTGTTTGACCTCGGTGCTTGCAGAGTATCAACGGGAATTGTTACAGATGTGTGAAGTGCATACACGAGTTCAGCTGAGCTGCTGCTCTCAGAGGGGTGAGACTTCTGTCACTCTAAAAGCACTGATACTGCTCAGCCAAAGTCAGACCAGGACATGTTCAGATTTTCCTCATGCTTTTTAACCAACTGAATTTGGAAGGGGAGCTGATTAAAGATGTACAAAGCTTCATGCCTATCTTTATTACAAATGCAACTGTGATACAATTTTTCAGGTGAAACCTACACTGGAAGGGAAGGAAACATGCATTTCAAATTAAGTAGCTCTGCACTCAAGATGAAAAGCAGGTGAGATCTTGACTAGGCAAATTAACCTACCTACCCATCTATTGTGTGCTGAGAAATTATTTTTAGCATGCCTGTGATGCTTTTGATAATTACTTTCCTATGTACTCAAAGGCTGTATTTAACAAAATGGAGATGAAACAGGGAGTTCAGCATGAAAGGAGATGTCTGAGTAATCATCTTTATCTTGCTCATATTACTAACCTGGGAAAGCACTGCTACAGAACCTATAGTTACCTTCTGAAAGAAAGCAAAGCAGAAACAATTACCTTTATCGAGTGCTTGTTAATATCCAGTGTAATACATTTTAAAATTGCTCATGAAGGATCTGGTCCCAACAGGTGCTTAGTAGGCTGCAGAATCATAAAAAAGTATACATGTGGCTACCTTTCACAGGTGGCTTCTTTTCCAGACAGACATCATCTAATATTAAGATATTGTGGAATTTCATGAGTTGTCAGTTGCTTTGTGGCCTGTGCCTGTTGGGCAGTTCAGCCTGGATTGCCCCCAGAACCTGAAGGGTAAGATTTGCAAGAGGAGAATTGTTAGACTATCTAACAATGTGGAAGCCAGTTTCTGTGTTAAGTTAGCCCTGGGCTGAAAGCTATCATAGCAACCAAGTGCCGTTTGGAGCATCTTCTCACATTCGGTTGCTTGCGAAAGAAAAGATCAGCTTGGGGGGAAAAAACTAAAACACCAAACCAGGATAAAACCCAGTAATTCACAGAAAACCATCAAATTAATGGAACTTCATTTAAAAGTCAGCATGAATTTTATATCATTCCATATGCCTTGTCCATTTAACCATTTTGGTTTTTTTTCATTAACAGCTTTCAAATAAAGTACTGAAAAAATACTTTGACCGGAGGGTTTTGGAATTAAATTACAAATTTAATGTGTAGTTTGTCAGCAATTGGGAATAGAATTTCTCCAGCCCCATTTTGCTGAGGACATTTTCTCTATTGTTGGTCTATTTCTGATAATCTGTACTGCCTGAGAAAGGAAAAATCTCTATTTTATTAGCTTCACTGAAGAAGTTGAATGACAGGGTTTTTTCCATGACTGACTGCTGAGTACAAAAAAGAAGTTACGGCTAGATTTTGGTTATTTTCTCCTGCTGTGATGAGATGAGTAGAAGAAGTTGAAGTCAGCACCTGGTTGTGGATAGCCATCAATAAAGATGATGTATAATAAAACCAAAATCTAGTATTTCATTCATAACTCAAGCAGCATCTCAGTTTTTTGTGCTCACTTCCTCATTAAGAAACTTCTCTTCAAAGAATCATCATTAAATTATGTTTCTTTGCTTCTGAGGATGATGTGTACTTCCTAACTTAGCACTTACACAGTAGGAAAGAAATAATTAATTCTGAGCTCTTCAGTTCTCTCCATTGACTTGCAAGAGGAAAAAAAATAATGGAACAATTCCTTTCAGGTCTGAAGAGAAGGTAAGATGTATACTTATTCAGCTCTGAACAGAGAGTGAGATGTATACTTATACTCGCTACCTGTCCCTCCACCATGAACAGCTATTGCATTTTTCAAAAGTTTGCCACAAACTGGTGAAGTTGTAATTTTAATTGAGTTAAAATATTCCTCACATCTTCATCTTTTTTGTGGACTTAGCTTGCTATATGGGAACGATCCAGGAGTGGATTTCACTTGAAAAGTAAACGTAGATATTTAAACTGTATTTTGAAACATCTGAAGTGAAAAGTTTTAGAAGGCATTGGAGTCCAGTAAATTCCCTCCCTTGTGTTTAAAATTTAGTATTTTTCATAGGAGGTATTTTTTAGAACTATTAAACAGTTGCACCTATGTTACAAGGCTTTACAAGCCAAGCTTCAGATGAAATTTTATAATTGGAATCTAATTTTCTAAAAATAAATATAATTTAGGCATGACACCTCACTGTGAAACACTGAACATAGCTACCTGTACTGGTCCAAGTTCTTGAAACCATATGGCTACAATGTTATAGGATAGTAGAGAAAGCATAATTAATAGTTAAATGTTCTATTTTTAATGTAAAATATGGTCATCCACAAGCTATTCAAAATATGTACTGTTACCTTATTTTAATTTTAAGTTAATGTTTATTATCAGAATGATTCTCGTTACCAGAGGAAAATGGAAGTGAGCTGATTCTGTTAGTCTGTGATGAATCTACCAGGAAGATTTCACTAGAGGCATCAGGTATTTTATTAACTATGCATTTGAGCAAATTCATTTTCTTAATCTCATTTCTTGAGGTGTCATGGTTTAACCCCAGGCAGCAACTAAGCTCCACACAGCCACTCACTTCCCCCCCCCCCAATTGGATGGGGGAGAAAATCGGGAAAAGAGGTAAAACCCATGGGTTGAGATAAGAATGGTTTAATAGAACAGAAAAGAAGAAACTAATAATGATAACACTAATAAAATGACAACAGCAATAATAAAAGGATTGGAATGTACAAGTGATATGCAGTGCCGATTGACACCCAGTTAGTCCCCGAGCGGCGATTCCCCGCCCCCACTCCCCAGTTCCTATACTAGATGGGACGTCCCATGGTATGGAATACCCCTTTGGCCAGTTTGGGTCAGGTGCCCTGGCTGTGTCCTGTGCCAACTTCTTGTGCCCCTCCAGCTTTCTCGCTGGCTGGGCATGAGAAGCTGAAAAATTCTTGACTTTAGACTAAACACTACTGAGCAACAACTGAAAACATCAGTGTTATCAACATTCTTCACATACTAAACTCAAAACATAGCACTGTACCAGCTACTAGGAAGACAGTTAACTCTATCCCAGCTGAAACCAGGACACTAGGCAATTCTGCTGCAGAGATCCTGTTGGTGTTACTGCTCCATAATCCAAACATTTCTCTGGTGTGTATTTCCCAGCCCACAGATTTGTCAGTAGACTTATTTTGTTCTGCTCCACTGTTTTTTCTAATTATACTATATATTCCTCTTCCCATGACTTCCATCCCATACAAACAATGTATTTTCATCATTTGAAGGAACATTATTTCAATAGCTTATTTGTAAATTCTCTTTGCCGGTATTATTTAATGACACAAAGTCGGTTCAAAGTTAAGTGTTTCAACTTTGATTAGTAGTTCTACTTTTCTTAGTTTTACAAAAGACAGCTAATATATTTCAGCTGGGCTTGCTTTTGTTTTGAAAGCTGGTCTTACTACTATGCTATATGGAAATTGAGAGTATAACAAATATGAGAGTGACAAGCTAAATTTCTGCTTATTACATTAACACTGGGATGTTGTGTTGGAGTTTCGTTGGTGTTTATTTATGGCAATAATCCATCTTTTCCTCAGTAGTTGAAGCATATCTAATGCCAATTACAGCTATTACCCTAATTCAGACTGCTCTAAAATTCATGTTGTCATATTTACTCTTGACTATTTATATGGAAAGCACTGGGATTTGGGGAAAAAAAAAAGTATAGGTCAGGAAAGGAGAGAAAGAAGAAAATACACCTGTTGAATAGAGGGCTCATTTATTTCTGATGAGAATTGAAAAATTGCGAAGTGTTATATAGTCACCTAATTGCTATCTGTTAATATTAATGTCCACCAGTTTACTCCAACTAGACATGAACCACCTTGTGGGAAAAACAATTAACAAGTGAAATCATATACCCCAAGTTGTCAGGGTTTAGGCCATTTTATAATAATCCAGTGATGGTGACCACACAGACTTTACTGTCCATTCAAATAATCTAATATGCAAGCTGTTTGGAAATTCATGTTCAGTTTATACCTGATTATTCCATACCTGAACAATATTACTTTGCTATTTTCAGATTTGGCTTTGTTTATGATCGTGTTACATAATGACATCAAGATAACTAAAGCACCCTCCAATTACAGGACATTGTTTCAAATTTCGCAGTGAAACATCTCAACATAAGCTCTCTGCCTGTTGTGTTCCTCCATGCAGACAGATTCTAACTCTGCTTTCAGTGTTTCCTCACTAAAAAAAAAAAAATAAAAATTTTGGCTGAATGAAGACCATGTAATATCAGAAGGAGCAAATTGCATATCTTGCATTCTCTTATTTCTCAGAGGATTGGAGTGGCTGAACTCCTTGGTCCTGCCTCTGTCAACAACCCCAAAGTTGTCTCAGGCCTCAGACAGGTAAAAGGAAAATCCATACAGCAAAAAAGCCAATGAAGTGTTTAATTAAGTTAGCCAACAGCTGCCCAGGCTTCAGTGTACTGGCATCTGTAGATGGCATTCATGGGTGTGCATAGGTTTGTAGCTTGTGCTAGACTAGTGTGATTAAATCCAGCATGGGTTTACTGGTATTCACTGTTAGGTCCCCTTTATCTGTGGTGTGGTGTGGTTGAAGGACATTCAAACTCTCCTCAGAAATCTCTTCTGATACGAATGCAGCCAGGCCTGAAATTGTCCTATAGGATGGGTGTAAGGTATGCCTTTGTCAAACCTTCAGCCTCCCCACTCCCTAGCCTACATGTCTTGCAGCTTCACTCCTGGGATATCTCTGAACCCACAAAATGTTCTCTATGGAAGAACACAGAAGGAGCTGAACCGTTCTCCACACGCAGCCAGGATGCAGAAGTGGTCTTATCTCATAAACGAATAGATTTAGCTGCAGGTAAGGTGCCCTGGGCATTATGTCCTGTAATGAGGTAGCAAACACAACACTTTCATCTTCTACTCTCTCCTTTCTAAATGAATTTACAGGCGGCTGACTCCTGCCTCTATTTTCAGTAATTTATTCTCTTATTTAAACCAGCAAATGAAAATGAGTTCTCATCCTGGCTGACATTTGCATATTCATTAAACACTTCATTATTTCACAACATTTTTAATGATTGCTGACTGACAACTTGGGATGTACCCATCTCATGGCAATCTAAATTGGCAGAGCTGTACGGTGGCTAACCTTAAAGGGCACAATTGCTCTTACCCATTGGTAAAATGCAGCAGTGTCAGAGAGAAGCTGAACTTTTAATAGGCAATTTATGATTGCAAGCTGTCTCCATTTCCAAATCCCTTTAAAATATTTGTATGTTCAGCAGCACCAAAATTATCTCCACTAGCATACAGGCATAATAGGAACGCTTATAGGTCCTGACATTTCATATTCTGATTTGTATTCATGGTTTTGACATTAAGGTTTATTTTGCATTTGTATTCAAAGACAGCATGAATAGGAAATTAGCACTAAATAAAGTCAAATAATAGGAATAATATAAACTGGTGGATTAACTGTCTTTTTAAAATCTGACTTGAAGCCCTCCACTGAAGTCAACATTTTTTTAGAAAATATCCCTATTGAATATGCTGGATTATATTATACAATCCTGGATTTTTAAGGACATCTATGATAGCTAGAAGATTAATCCATTCAAATGACAAAGCGTGAATTTTCCCCACTATGGAACTAACATTAGTAATTTATTGGTTTTGGCAAACTATGCAAAAGGCTGCCTCTTCTTGGATGTTTTGTAGAAATACACGTTGATTGTGTGTAAGTCAAGAACTGCAAGGTGAGATTTTTGTAATCACAAGGTAGTTGCTAAATCAAAAAAAGATAGCATAGTGATAAAACTTCATTTGTTCACTCAAATGCTCATTGACTAATGTTTTCAGCTCGATACACGTTTTGTGAAAAAGCTAACTGCTTATGACATGAGAGCGTATACGATTTGGCAGTAAATTAAAATTTGTTTGGCACCAAACAGGAAACTTGGCACCAAACAGAACTTACCTCTTCAAGTTTAGGTATGACACAGAGAATGAGGGTGCAGCTATGCAGTTGAAAATTAAAAAGCTATTCCTTTAAATTCACTGGGGGTTCAATTTTTATCTAGGTTCCTAAGTCCCCTGAGGATTTACTAAATTTCTAAGAGAGGGGGCCAGAGTTGTAAGTTATACCCAAGTGAAAAAATAGTATGTTATAATAGAAGTATTTGAAAACCTCAACAAAAGGCAGCTCTACCTGCTCTGCTCTTAATAGTAGTAATAAAATAGATGGTAGTAGAAGAAATGTGTTAATGTATGTTTATAAGTCATATGCATAAGACAAGGTTATTGTGATAAATTGTACATAGCTTTTTTCCAGTGGGATTTACTGACTGTGAATATATATGGCCATGCTGGAAAGCGCAGATGAAAACTGTAGGAATGTGAATTATTTCCTTCCTCAGTTAAAATGCACAAAAACTTAAACTGTCAGAGATTTGTAGAAAACCAGTATTTTCTAGGAGGCTTTTTTCCTACTTTTCTGCCACATCTCTAATTTTATTAAAATGCTTTAAAGAAACATTGCAGTAAGTAGTTTCTAGTGTTGGAAAACAAATATTTAGCTTTTCTAAGAATCGTACATTAAAATATTGCGAAGTCATCCGCAATAACGTTACTTTGATTAGAAATAGATTTTAGGTTTTTATCTCTTATGTTAGTCATATGCATAAACTTGATTTTTAGTGATGATCATGTAAATATAAATCAAGATAAATGGATCAGTAACACCATCAAAATTGACTTCAGAAGGCTCTCTACAGCTTTTAATAACTTGGACAAAACCCCATGTGCTACTGGGGATAATCTGCTCTCCTAATAACCTTTCTATTTACTAAGTGAGTAATGGAGAAGTAGTAATAGATTAATTACGCAAAATCAGTAACAAACACTAGTATGATTTGGAAGGTTTATCAGTACTTTAACGATCAGTTTGTTACTAACCAAACTTTGCTCAGGTTCAAGAAAAAGTCTATTGTACCTTTAATGTGGCAATGGAATGTTGTGCTAAACTTAAAATTGTATTTTTTTTATGTGCAGAAACTACAGTGACATGAGCATTTTCTAGAACTGGGAAATCAACCAGGTTATTACTCTGTTCTTGAAGAAAATTATTATTGTGATTCCAAGGCTATTATTTCTATTAATTTTCAGTGCAACAAATCAATTTGCAAGATTTTGGTATTCCTTCTCCCCACCCCCAAATCTGTCTTGTCTCCTGCTAAGCTTAGATTAATAAAGGGCTGAATGTATTTTGTCTATGTAGAAAATACACAGATCTCTTTTTATTATCAAAAATAAATTTCCTTACAAAGCATATCAATTATGCTATTAATCACACAGAGCCTTTATAACTTTTTTGACATGCTAACTATATTTACTCTTATGCTAGTATGCCTAACTATTCTTTGAATAACAGGCAAAATTATGCATACATTTATTCATTCATGGTAACTGAAGGTTTCTGCTTCCTAATGCAGGTATACATGGTTGCTTTTTATAACCTTTTTTATAAACTTCTATTTGATTTTTGTCAATGAATGGTGTCATAATTATTATTAAATAACAGGCAAAAAGTCTCATCAGTAACAAGACTTTCCTGCAGATGAGCCTCCTCTGTGTATCACTACTCTGCAAATCTGTTGAAGAACAAAGAATGTTAATTTGCTCTGATAAATGCATGGAGTCACTGTAAAAGTTAGAGCAAATATGAAAATAAACTGGCATGCATCCTTAGTAACAATGGAAGGGTTTGTTCTTACTGGTTTCATTTCTGTTCTCTATTGTCCTTTCCAAGATCACCTGAGTATTTTCCTTTAACTGGTGAGATGCTCTTGATTCTTGCTCTTGATTATGGCATATGGAGGCTTTTCATCATTTTGGATTTCTTCAGAAGCATTTAACTGTTTTATGGTGTGTGGCCTGTTAGGGTGCATAATGCACACCCTCTAA
Source organism: Buteo buteo (assembly GCF_964188355.1). Classification (NCBI taxonomy): domain Eukaryota; kingdom Metazoa; phylum Chordata; class Aves; order Accipitriformes; family Accipitridae; genus Buteo; species Buteo buteo. Next base: position 22,674,157 of record NC_134177.1, read on the forward strand.
AACTGTTTTGAAAATCCTTCTGACTCAACCTCTGCTCAGTGGCTGCTACTGAATGCAGAGGTTGGAACTGGCTGAGCCAGGTAGACTCTTCCCATTGTTATCCTCTGTTATTTACTGAAACGAGCCAGTAAATACAGCACTGCCTCCAGGTACCTTGTGTAGCTTTGTACTAATGCGTGGTGCGCGTCTATCCCCTTCTGATCACATAAGCCACACACAGCAATCTGTAGCTGTGCTTAACAGTCCTACAGACCTTGCTCCATGTGCATGTACACACACATACACACCGATGTATACATAGTGCTTTCAGATTTGTTCTCTGCATGTAATTTGCCCATCGATACCACTACACTTGCTGCAGCGTGAGATTCCTCAGTGCCAGGTTTTGGGACAAGGGGTCACAGGAGTTCTGGCTTCTGCCACTATGAGCCATGTAATAAATCAACCTGAAGGAATGTTTATTTGGTATGGATTTCATAACATCATGAAACTAATTTTTGAGAGGATACTTCTATACAGCTGCTAGTGAAAGGAAACGATAATCACTATTAGCTAGAAGTTAGCTCTTTTAAATGAATCTCTAGGCTAGACAAGGCTCCACTGACAAAGTTGAGTTAAATACATTAAAATACATTATCATGTCATGAGTGGCAACTAAAATACATCTTAAAGTTGATTGACTTTAATACAGAACTGTAAACTTTTAAATTCTGTAATCATACACATATTGTGTACTAATCTGAATTGGATATGCAGTGCTTGGCTTTTAAATTAATGGCATCCCCATGGTATTTCTTCACATGAAATTATGAGCAAATTTTCTGTCTTAACTCCCCTATAAAGTGGCTTGTTAAGAAATGTATCCTGCTTCCTAATTTGGACTAAGCAAAATTCATCAGGAATCGGACTATTTGATCCTTTTAAATGCTAAGAAGATATTAAAAAAAAAAAAAGGCAAAATATCAGTATTTGCTTTTTTTCTGAATACTTTGCCACTTACACTACTCGCTGCCTTCTGGACCACTTCTAGTACAGTACAGTATCATTAGCATTTCAAACTAGTGAAACTTTCAAGGTATCATTATGTGTTAAAAGAAATGAGATTTTTAAAATTTTTTTATTCCAAATACAGAGTTTCCCCTTCAGCTGAGTGAGGTTCAGGACAGGAATATTCAGCCTTTGATCAGTGAAATTCTTAGGTTCTGCTATGTTGTGCTTCATCAGAATTAGAATAATTTATTACCATTTGAAAAACCAGATATAGTCATACCTCCCAAACACCTAAATCCCCCTTTGCCTCCACTGTAGTCCTGGTATGAAGCATCACAGCATTTTTGAAGTTAAAAACACAACATTATTTATAAGTATTATTATAATGTTCTAATAAAACTGATTGGATGTAACACATTTCTACTTCCTAGGACAGTATCATTGGATTTATAATACCAGATTGGCCAGGATTTATTGTGGTAGAATACACTAACACTAAAAATCTCACAAATTGTAAATCAACAAAGTAGTTTACGTGTAAAATATATAACTTCCATGCTAAATATGCAGTAGTTTTATTGTGCCTACTTTGGAATGCACAGAACCCACTTCCATCCTCACACAATTCATTATGCAGCAGAACTGAAATCAAAACCCAAACTTCAAGCATCAACTATCACTACAGAGCTGGGGTGAAGTGGTTTTGGTATTTTAACTGTGCATCTCCATGTTTCAGCATATAAACAATGGATTAATTTCACCAAGTGTTAGCTATCAAAAAGATACCTATCTAATGTAGGACAGTTGTCCAGCTTTCCCATGTGGGTAAAGCAGACCCACAGTGTCTGCACAAGGTGGAATGAATTACCCTCTAAAGGTCCTTCTTCTGTTGCCTTAGCAGGATGTCATGGTTTAACCCCAGCCAGCAGCTAAGCACCACGCAGTCGCTCACTCACTGCCCCCCCCCCCCAGTGGATGGGGGAGAAAATCGGGAAAAAGAAGTAAAACTCGTGGGTTGAGATAAGAACGGTTTAATAGAACAGAAAAGAAGAAACTAATAATGATAACACTAATAAAATGACAACAGCAATAATGAAAGGATTGGAATGTACAAATGATGCGCAGTGCAATTGCTCACCACCCGCCGACCAACACCCAGCTAGTCCCCGAGTCCCCACTCCCCAGTTCCTATACTAGATGTGACATCCCATGGTATGGAATACCCCTTTGGCCAGTTTGGGTCAGGTGCCCTGGCTGTGTCCTGTGCCAACTTCTTGTGCCCCTCCAGCTTTCTTGCTGGCTGGGCATGAGAAGCTGAAAAATTCTTGACTTTAGTCTAAACACTACTGAGCAACAACTGAAACCATCAGTGTTATCAACGGTTCTTCTCATACTGAATTCAAAACATAGCACTGTACCAGCTACTAGGAAGACAGTTAACTCTATCCCAGCTGAAACCAGGACACAGGAAGGCTGGATGACTGGCATGGCCCCGCACCTCATATTTATGCTGTTAAATAGCACACAGCTCTCACTCGGTGTCTGTGGGTGTGCTTGCATGGATGCACATGCCTATGCATGGACTCCCTGTGCTTTTGAAATCAGAACATTTTTATAACAGTTCAGAATGCAAGCTCTGAGTGTTTACTTGAAAATCAGGAATAACTTATGCAGGTTCATAATAGGAGTATATAAAAAGTACGTAACCTGCATCTACTTCCCTTCAGTGTGCACTGCATTTCCTTAGTGATATTTGGGTAACTTTTTTATTTGTATATTACTTGATTTTTTTTCCTACACCTGAGAGGATCAGTTATGAGGCGGACAGATGTTCATAAGTCAGATTTACAAGCTTAAAAACTTCCTACAAGGTGCCAAGCCATTCTGTACTCCTAGATACCTATTCCAATGCCTGCCACCTTTCCGCTTCCGTGTATGAGAGGAATGCCTTTTCATGATGATTTACAAGAAATTATTCAGTAAAACTCTCTGTGGTCCATAATTAAAAGCCTTACAAACTTTTTAAAAAACTTTGTAAAAGTTTTAAATGTCGCGCTATTCCCCGTTTCGTAAGAAGGGAAACTTCAGCAAAAGGGGGAAATTCAGAGAAGCTGAAAAAGTTGTGCGTGATCCCAGAGGAAAACGCTTATTTGGGATTAAATGGTGCCCGTCTTTGCCTGTTGAGCTGTGACAGCTGTAGAGGAAGCGATGAGGAGCAGGCAGTAGCATTAATGCTGCTTCACCCTTGGGCTGTCATCTCCGCTTCCCAGCCTGATCTCCGAGGGGAGTTGAATGAATTCGGTTCCACACGTTTCTCAAGGACCGGGTCTCCCCGCAGCCTGCCCGTGGCAGCTCCCCCCGACCCCGGGCGGCCCCGGGCGGCCCCGGGCGGCCCCGGGCGGCCCCGGGGGCGAGGGGGCCCTCGCGCCGGGTAACGCAAAGCACCTGCGCCCGGCCTGGGGGGGGGGGAAGCTGCCGCCTCCGGAAGGCGCCTCTTCTCCTACGGGCACCGTCGGGTCTGGGGCTGTGTCCGTGCCGCTGCTGGTGCCCCCGGGCGGGACCGCCTCGGCCCGCGGCAGGCGCTAGGACCCGGGGGGAGCGCGCTCCGCCGCGGCCGTGAGCCCGCCGAGGTGAGCGGAGCCCGGCCCGGCGGGCCGCGGCCGTGCCCGGCGGCTGTCGGCGTCAGGCGGCCGCGGACAGCGCTGCCCGCGGCGGGTGAGTAACTCCTCCCCGACTGGAAGGGGCGCGAAGGCGCGGGGACCGTCGGGGGGGGGCCCTCCCGCGGCCTGGGGGCGTTCCCTGCCCTGGCGGCCGCGGTCCGGGGGGCGCGGGCCACCGGGGCTCCGCGTCTCCCTCGCTTCCGACGGCTTCGCGGCGGTCGCCGGGGCAGACCGGCGCTGCCCCGGGGGTGAGGAGGGGGCAGCCCCTCCCGCGCGCCCGCGCCTCACTGAAGGGGAAGGGGCCGGGGCCTCCGCCCCCCCTCGGGGCGTTCGCCGCCGCCCACGGCCCCCTCAGGCGCCGCAGCCGCTCACGGACGGCCCCAGCCGGCTCTTACGTCCCCGGCGATGTGCCGCTTCCACTGTCGCGTCCCCTCGCAGCGCCGGGAGGGGCGGGCGGCGGCGCTCCACGCACTGAGCTTCCCCGGCGGGCGGCGCGGCCGCCTCGGCTCTGCCCCGCGGCGAGCGCCGCTCGGCGGGCTGCGAGCGCGCGGGGGCCGTCCCTGGCAGGACGTGCTCCCGTCACGTCGTGGGTGGTGCCACGTCGTGCCCCCAGGGAGTGTCGCTGGCTGCCGAAGGCAGTTGCCCGAGTGCCGCGGGCGGTGTCCCGGGCGGTGTCCCGGCGTTACTCCTTCCTCAGGCTGGGGTTGCAGTTTCTCCCTTTCTGTCACTGGGGGATAAAAACCAGAAGTTCTTCTGTTCCGACGTCTTGACGGTCGTGTGCTAAGCGCCTTCAAAATCTGGGACAAAGGCATTTGATACTGCCTCTTTAACTACCTGTTTTAAACTGCACTTTATCAACGTTATCTGATTTATTTTCTTCCTCTTCTGCTTTTATTGCTGATATTTGTTATCTTTCACATATTAAGTAACAAAATCTACAATATCCAAAACGGCCGAGGAGGGTCACTAGTTTTATGTCCTGACGGTGATCAAGTCTGGAAAAGGTAAGGCCGCAGCTGGAGCGATGTGGAAGCATCCTTCAGCAAGCACAGGATTGCCCGAGGAATAACGAGTGCTGAAGTGAATTATTTAGATAACACCAATGAGGAGGTTTTCTAGCGTTGTCTCATAGTACCACAGGTGACCTCCTTTCAAATGGCCATCAGCGATAGCGTCTCTCTGGCGTGGTGTTTTAATGTTCATTCACGTTTGTGGCAATACGGTATCTTTGCCACCCCGTTTTTCACGTAGTGTTATACATACCACTGTTGTCACACAGTGCAGCTTGGCACTTCCTTTAGCATACTGAAGAGATGCACAATTCAGTTCATAATTTGCTTCAATCTGTCATCTCCTTAGCTATTGTTGAGTGCTGGACAAGGAAGTTAAAATATCTTAAACTTCTATGTTGTTTTTCAAGACACAGAAGAAAAACGGCTTTAAAGAGAATACACAGGATAAAAGCAAACATTTGCTTCCAGTGTGTTGCAGATGGATCTGAATGAATAATCCTTGTTTTTGTTTTCCTTTTGTCCCAAATACAATACCTGTGAGACCTTAGAGGACCTGGAAGAAGCAGAGACCTCCATGTGGAGTTGTCTGATCTTGCATTAAGTGCCCTTAGAGCCCAGATGATGCTTGAACTGTTGAACCCTTTCCCTTCTCTGAAAAGGGTTTTGTGGTGCAAAGAAATAAATCCCTTGGATTTTTGCCTTTCTGCTTCTGTGTGGGTAAGGGTCCGTGTGCCCATTGCAACGAATGGTTAACGGTGACACCAGACGTGTCAAAATATGATTCTGCATGGAGAGATTCTAATGTGTATTTTAATGTGAGTGTATTAAAACCTGCATACGACTTAGTACTCTGTGGAAATAAATGTGAAAATCATGCATTTTGGTAAGCACCTCTTTTATAAATCAAAATTAGGGAGTCTTCCTTAAATGATGCCTTATAGTAGTTTAGATGCCTTTGGACCACTAGGACAAAGAGTCTGGTGTCACTGAAGACTTACGCTTACGTCTGCATTTGATGTTAGTGGCATTTAATCCTTATTTATTTCTGGAAGGCTTTAGAAGTTAAATACTGTTGCAGAAGAATTTGTAGATAAGCTCAATTTTGGGGTGACCTTTCTGTTTTGATTCTGAGCTTTTCAAATGAAAAGCGAGTTTCCGTAATCGTCATTGTGGCAGCAGCATCACACCTGAAGAGGAGAGAGGTGGACCTGCTGTGCACTTCACAAGGATGTTGTTATTGATTATGGCCCATATTCATTATAATGCAACAATTATTTACTGAAAGGAAAAAAAGCAGTAGAGAAGCAGGCAGGAATTCTGTTGCTGCGCTGTTGTTTTACAGCATTGTCACGTGAGCAATTTTGTAGTTGTGCAATACATTAAAAAAACCCAAACAGCACTGTTTTGCACTGCTGGTTTCTAGCTCTTTTTTGTGTGTGAGGCTGCAAATAATATTTTCTTGCTACCTTAATTTTGTAAGGATAGGTAGTGAATTTCCCAAACCAAGACTAATTTGTTTTCCAGATGCAAGCCTGGGACTGATGTTTTCTAAATGTTAACTGGTCCTACAGGAATTTGAACTGGCTGATCAAAGTGGCTAGTTAGGTGGCATCAGGCCATAAAACTCTCTTTATTTCAATTTCCAATTTGCTTTTCCTTGTGCCTGTTCTTTGCTTTGGTTTATTATGTAGACTTGGTTTATTGTAGAAGTTTACCAACTGCTGATAAAATAAACTCACACATTAAACCAGTGTGAAGCAAAGTATTTTAGCTTTGCATCGAAATAAAGCATTTGATTCTAACTTTGAACATTCATGAGTTACCCACTTTTAAAATACCAGTGCTACATCCATTTATCTTTGGGACTTTTTCCATCATTAGAGATACATAATCCCTGATCTTAGGTAAGATTTCTTAATCTCCAGAGGCAAACTTTATGTGCAGTTCTGAATGCCTGTTCCAGATGCTGAAGTAGGTGAGAGAGAGATCTCTCTGGTACTTCAGAGTTTGCTTCTGGGAGGGTCAGTTCTGAATGGGATACATCCATCTGGGGTTTTTAAATGATTTAACTGAATTGCTTTAAATTCACTCTTAATTAGTCTAAATTAAAGTGGTGTCCTTTTGGTTTGTATTAGTTTTTAAAAGTGCAAGATGCTTTAATTCTAAATGAGAGTATCCACACTGGGAAACACCAAGCTCCCTGTTAAGTGTTTTTGTCTAGTCAAAGATCTTGTAAATTCGTCAATCTAGACAAGTCTGCAGATTCTGATGGTGAAAAGGCTGACCCCTGTTAAAACTGCTGATAAAGCTTTTAGCAACTTCCCCCCCCCGCAAGCCTGTTCATTGGCCATGTGTTAAGCAGCCATAAGGCAAAATTACACAGGCAATAGTAAGTGTAAAGGACAGTTGATTTTACTTGGAACAGGGGCAATGTAACTCGGCTATCAGTGCAAGTATTCCAATTATATATAGTGGGTTTTCTTCCTGAGATAAATATTGCTTGTGTTCAAGACCCTGATTTTGAATATTTTACTGGGCATGGTTCTCATTTCTTTTATACTTGTCTTGAAATAGTCATATGAATTATGTGCTTTCAGTGAAGCTACTCCTGATCTCCTTTTAAGTGAATTCTTAAGAGAATTTCCATCATAGGTCCCTTTTCTGTGTGGCAGGCTCTGTTAAAACGTACACAGATCTAATTGTGCCTGCAATACCAGTTAAGTATGGTGTGTGCCTGCAATTGGGTCCTGTCTCACTTTCTCTTTGGAAAGGAGGTGAGTTGACTTCCCTTGCTTGGGTTCTGTGAAGAGTCTTGGGTATGCTTTGATGCTGGCAAGGGCACAGTTTCTTATACATGTGATCTGACCACTACAGTAATAGCAAGTATTCACTCTGCTCTTCCTGACCATACTGTGGGTAGACCAAGCCTGAGCCACGCCTGGACTAATGTCCAATGATGTGAGTGAACAGCAATCATGTTCGTCTTTGGGCTTGCTATCTTCTTCACTGCAGTAAAGGAGAGATTACTTGAGAGCCACTCCAACGATGTATGTGAATGAACCCTTTCCTTACATGGGCTTATAGGTAAAATCAGGCCTGTTCCAACTTAATTTAAACATTCCTTCTTCTCAAAACAGCATTAAAACAAGTAAGTTGGTAAGTCTTCATTTCAATTTTTTGACGTTTCACTTTCAAAGCTTTGGTGTAGCTATTGGGTTAATTACAAACCAAAGATTACAGCAAATGTTTCTTTCATTATTCTAGGCACCTGTTCTGGTGCATTCCAGTAGTCTTGTAGTGTTAGTTGAATGTCTTTTGACTCTTTTGGCATGCTCTATTATATTCCTCTTAAACCCCAAAGTGCAATTTCTTGGTAAGAATCTTTTATTGTCTATTTATAAAACTGCCCTTTAAAACTCTGCTGAGAAATGGTCTGGTCACAGAGTACTAGTGAATAATCAGCTTTATACTCTGCAAATACGTTTTAAACATCTGTTGAACAAAGTAAGTGTGGAACTTGTCAGTTACAGCCAAATATGCCCTAGATGCTTCCCTTTTGCCCTTAAAGGAAGCCGGCTTTTTTTAGTCTTTCAGCTTCGAGACAAAGGAACAAAATCACTTTATTGGACTATAGTTGTATTTTATTTCAGCAAATATTATGAGTTCCTGAAAGCCCAAATAACCTTAATATGAACTGGCTGTGCTGTGTTGCATATTGCCCATTGGAAGCTCTGTTGAAGTTTCCTGATGTTTACAGTGGCTGCTCACTATGATAATTAGATGTTAAAGTCATGACCCTTGGGTAGCGAAGAGGCTGTTGAGCATTCTCAAGGGATCAAGGCCCTGTAGAAGGAAAGATGGTAACCTGCAAGCTGAAGGTGAGGTAGAGCAGTGTTTAACCGATACTGTTCATTTTTATTTTGTTCGCTGAGAATAACATCCACTTTAGAAATAGCTGAATGCTTCATGATAAGTAGAGTGCATTTTTAATAAGTGGTTAATTAATTATAGGTTGTTTCTTTGTATATAATTGCTTCTTCTGGAAGAATGAAGGCTAGGAAAAGATGGGAGATTTCCACAGAGACTTCTTAAATCCTGACCAAAACAAAGATTATCTAGAATCTATATAAATTGCTCTTACAAACCAAACTCCATGCTGATTAAAAAGCAGTAGTCAGATGGAATTAATGTGAATTTTTTATGCTTGCAACCTACCATGACTCTTTTACCAGCCTGTCTTTGTTGTCAACCCTGAGTTGCAAACATGGTAGAAGTTACTTTTTTTTTTTTTTAAATGAAAACCATATCAGTAATTCTGTTGCACTAACAGTTACCAGATTTCCTGGTAGATGATATTAAGTCTACTTGAATTCAGGAAAGGGCTAATTGATAGTAGTTCTGTGAAGTTGTTATCATGAAATGGATAAGTAAAACATAGTATGGGATGAAGTTGAAATGAAGTGCTGGTTACTCTCCTTCTTCAAGGCAGGATTCTGCATGGCATGTTGGCAATCTGTTCTTTACTGTGTAAATCCTTTGTTGTGGAGTTAGCATCCTCTTACAAGCTCCAGTTTGCAGTGAGCCTACTTTTGAGGAGTCTTGAGAAAGGTGAGCTGATGGGTGCCCTGGCTACTCGCAGAAAGCCATTAATGCAGTTTGAGATGGTAGCTCATCCTCCATGTCAGCTATGGTAGAGCAGCAGACAGAGAGAAGCCATGGGTATACCTTAATGAGGATTCTACCTCAGGTCTGTCACAGGGCATTTAGTGGACAAATGTACTTCAAGTGAAAAGCTGTCCTTTTTGTCTAGTCGCTTTTTTACATAGGTAGTGACTATTGTCAGAAGTCAGATGCTACAGATATGAAGTAGCTATGATTTTTAATATATTTTCATCTACTTCTCATTCATTTCCCCATTCATTACATGTGCTTGAGAGTGTTGGCATCCTCTGTCCCTCAGACCTTTCTTGCTGTTGCTTTTTTTATTAAGTCAGACAATCCTATGCCAATCCTGTTAACATTTCTTTCTGCTAGTTAACTAGCCTAGTGTAGCCAGTGCTTATTTCTTCTCCCTTTTGCATAAATAGCATAGATAAGTTTGCCCTTCCTTTAAGAACTGTTACAACTTTTTGGTCTATGCATACCTGTATGTTTGCTTGGTGCCCAGAGAATGTGAGTGGAAGCTGATGGGATGAGGAATGGGACTGTTGTCTGTTCATGCAGGGAGCCTGATCAGCAGTTCAAAAATACAGTCAAGGGAGACTGGATTTAACATTGCGGGGTAGGGGTTCCTGTGGCAGCAGATCCTATGCAAGTTGGGTTTATCCAAAATGCTGCATTAATTCAATTACAGCTTGAATGATGTTTACTTCTGCCTGTAAAGTCAAATAACATGTTATTGACTCTCCCTGGGTAATTTTATGGTTTCTTCCTCCTTCCCCATATCTCACCTGGACAGTTGAAACAAGTCTGACGCTTTATCTGGTTATTTGTTCTGTTGAGAGCAGAGGTGATACTTGCAGAAGAAAATTAGCTATGTGCACTCACATCACAGAGAAATACCATAGTCCTTTTTTTCCCTTCCTCTGACTTTTTATGCAAGTGGGTGTTTTGGGGTTTTTAATAAGAAATAGTTTGGTGCAAGTTTCTCTGTTTAGATAATAACTGGAAGAAAACATACTGCCTGGGAGTTGTCAAGTTCCAAGGGTTTTTCTTCAGCACAGTGCTGGCTATTTATGACTATGTGAGCAAGTGTAATTTCCCCCCACAGCTAATTGTGCTGTCAGTGGACTGCATGTGCAACTTTCAACCTGTAATTTCTTATTTTTTTTATGTTGTACTTTGTTACTGAAGTGTTCTTCGAATGCACATTTTAATTAGACATGGAAATACCCATCTATGTATCCTTTTTTTAGATACAGATGTGTTTGGTGTGTACACACACAGAGCATGTATGTCATGTTTATTATGGAAGCTTTCAAAATTTGTCCTTTGTTCTTCTACGATACATCTGCAAAGCTTGTGCTTTTGTGAAATAGTGCCATTTCTTGAGCCATTCCAATACTCTTACTCCTCTTAAAAGTTAAGATTCTTCAAGAACTGTATGTGCTTGCAATTATGCACACTGAGATGGCCTTACTGGTTCTCATGTCTTTATCCACAAGTAATTGCTCAGAGCATTTGGATGTGGAGTTAAGCACGTATAAATTTTGTAGTAATAAAGACAGTAGTAATATCACATATCCATTTATGTCAGGGGTACTTCCTGCACAATAAGTTATTTGTGCACCAAGTTATTAGTCTACGTGAATAAAGCTACTAAAATCTTGTCTGTTAAGTACAAGAGATATAAGAATTATGAGTTAATATTCACAGATCAAAATATGTGAAGGTTTTGGGGTTCAAACAACTTACTTCCTGGTGCATTTAGATGATTACAATGCATTTATATACTCCAGAAATATCTGAGTGTTCAGATTTAAAAGACTTTTGGAAATGAGAATATAGGAAAAGTTATTGAAAAGAAAGCATTCACTTCTGAAAACTGTACATCATGAAATATTCCTAGTTCTACAGATAGGATATAGTCTGTGGAGAGGAATAAAACATTTTGTTGCAGACTTTGCAGCTTGATGTCTGCTGATTAGCACTGGAATGTAATTATTTGACATAATCAGATGGCATAATATTTTTGGATAGCAGATATGTATGGTTTTGACTGAAAAGGTTATTTCATAAAGATGAGGATGTCCTGCCAGCATCCTGTGGGGTCTCTGCTGGTGGTCTAGGGTGAGAGTTGGAGAAGTACATTACTGTTTAATTTCTTTTACAGATATTGTCATCATGAGAAACATTTGCTACTTTAAATAGTCTGAATATACTCATTATCCCTCCCCAGTTTTGACTCTGTTTCTTACTACCACTCATTAAAATGATTTTTAGTAAGATTAATTCTCATGTTTAAAAAATAAGTAATTGTCTTTAATTTTTTTCTGGAATGAGTGCCCAACTTCAGATGCAACTGCTACTTTAGACTGCTGTTAAATAGAGTCATTAGTCTTGCCTGACTTCTTTTCTCTACTTGTCAGCTGAATTACAAGTTATCAGTGCCAAAGAATATGCCCTTGTTAGTGGAGTGGAATAGAGGGACAAGTTAGCACCTGCTCCCAGCAGAGTTCCTGAATTCTTCTTACTGCTGCACAAACCCACTTGGATTTAGAGAAGAGGCTGATCAATATCAAAGATGTCTTATCCCCACTTCTTTGAAATTCAGTTTAATATATGTTAGAATAGAATATCGAGTCAGGTGGGGAAATACTTCAGTGTATCTTGCATGGTTGTTTAGTGATGTCTTTTTTTTCTTCCTCTCATATAATCTAGATTGGCAACAAACTGTACTGATACAGAAATGTTCTAAGAATGCATTTATTTTGCTACTCCAAAGGAAATTACAGTACAGCTAATTTGCAAATGAATATATTTAAAATTTCTTCTGTTCAAATCTTGTAGTATTGGTCTCACAAGCCAGTCTGAGAGCCACGTCTTTGTTCAAGGTATTCTTTTGAACAGGAAGAAAAGTGAAGAGGCAGTAATTGCCACAGTGATTATCTGTGGTTAATTTGAAACCCTTCCAAAAACACCTTAAAAGGCTTCTGAAAATCAGGAGGACTTGGGGATAAAGTACTGAGGTTACTTGTGAAAATGGCGCTTAGGAACCTGGAACATCTGGAATGCAGACTTCTGAATGTGCTTGTATTACCTTCAAAAAGGTTTTGGCACAGAATTATAAAGCCAGAATTAATCTTTCCAACTGTGGACTCTAAAATCATTTGTACATACCTAGAAAAATGTATAAAATGTAAACTCTGTCATCTTTATGCCTTTCTTTATTTCAGAGCTATCTAGGGTCTGATCATGAATGCATTCAGAGTTACCAGAGTTCAGTGGACTGTGGGGTTTTACAGCTGAAGGGAAAGAGAAGGGAGTCTGTATTTTTTGGTCACGTTCTTTTCTTCCTCACTAAGCTTCCTTTTCTTCATGTCTTCTGATAAGCATCTTAAACTGAACTTTCCTAATGAATGGACTGAGCCTCAGGTGCTAGATGTTCCTATGGTTGCTGGTGAGCCTGGTTCCTTAAGCAGTCTGAAAGAGGTAAGTAATAGAGTCTGCTGACTCTGGTAAACCTGCTGTGTAAATTCATGCAGTTCACTCAGTTAAGTTCATTCAACAGAAGTTAGAGAATCAAATATGTAATAATTTTGAGCTGTCTGTGGCCCAGTGCTGGAAGAAGACTCGGTTCTTTGTTTTGAAAATAAATATCAAACTTGTATTATTTTATCAGATAAACAGTAACATCCTTAGCAACACGAGTGTGTGTTCATTGGAAATTAGTACATATGTGAAACTAGAGCTAGCTCTGTTTAGGATTGTTAATCTAGCAAATTTTTAGTTACTGTATATGCTCCCTGTGGTAGAAAGGAAAGCGCAGTGCATATGATGAGTTCTTGTTACCTTGAGGTGCATTTTAAAAATAACATTTACTTTCATGGAAGTATAAAGTTTTATAATCCCTATATTTGATCATTTATTTTTAATGAAACAGATGTGCTGTTAATGCTTTGGTGTGAATGCGCTGATAGTAAGACAGCAATAGTCATGGCGAGTTGTTCTGTGCGTGTGTTGGGGCAGAAAATATGTTCAGAGTATGTTGTATTAGTTCTCCTTACTTACTTGCCTCAGATTAATTTTTAAATGTTCCTTTGTTCAACCACTTTTTCGCAAAATTATATTCTGTATGCTCCTTGCTTCTTTGTATTGTATCATTCCTGTTAATGTGTTGACTATTGACTTTGAAGAATAGGGGATGAGTGGACCTTGCTCAGAATTTTAGAAAGTAACTGATGATTTTGGTCTTTCCTTTTTTAGGGCACAAATGATACCATCTGTGGTGTCTGGCTTGTTTCTTTCTTCTGGGACTCTTTTTGTCAGTTTTAAAACTTCATTGAAGAGTTTGAGGTTATCCCAAGCTCTTGGAGGAGGACTTGAGGATGTGTATACTCAGTTGGCTGTGGAAAGATTACTTATCCAATGGGACAATCTGGCCTCAAATATTACAGGCTTTATAAAATTACTTACTTCTATAATGTTTGTTAACAAATACGTATTTTTGACCTGTACACTTGTCCATCAACTCTCCTGTGTTTTTTTTTCTAAGTCCTGTGAAAACTTAACAGCATTTTTCGATTACTACATCAGTATCTTCTTCTGCTTTGCTTAGTGCATATACATTTATTATACTGAAGCAAGAAAAATACTCTGTTGTAAATATACAGTGGCATGAAATAGATATGGTAAAATCAGTCATCAACTGTGTCCTTGGCCATAGTATTCAAGTGCCTGTTTGATAAACTTCAAGAATTTCCATGATGAAAAGTAATGTTATTTCACTTTAAGTATTTTGATACTCACATTCAGCATAAATATAGGCTATTAGCTGACTTAAACTTGTCATTTGTAGATTTATTTGCTTAGTATTAAGTTTTTATACAGAAGTCATTAAGCTAATCCAGTTCCTTCAAAATTCAAGTAAGCCAAACTAAAACATAAATCTTTACTGCTTCTAAGCTGTCACTTCCATTTATGAAGGGAATCAAGATGTTTCACAGCAAGCAGGTTAAGATAGTGAGCTGCCCTTAGGTGCTAGCTGAAGTTCTTTACTGTATTTGTGTGAAACTAGTTGAGAGTGTGCCATAAAAGTTTACTTTATGTTCAGTAAAGTAGATGCATCCAAGGTGTCCACTACACACATCATTAAGGCATGAAAAACACCTCTTCTCTTGTTAAAGTTACTTATATGTGGTAAGTTGCAAAATGGTTATAAATAATTATCTAAGTAATTCAAAATCAGTTTCTTCCACAACAGTAATAAAGTGCTGTCAGCCTTGTTGGTTGACAGCTGTTGATCCTGACTTTTGGATGGAACTCAATTTTACCTCTTACGTTGAGGACTTGGAATTGTGTCTGCAATTATTTCCAGGTCCAAACAGCACTTATCCAGGATTTTTTATTTTTTTTTTTTTCAACTGCACTTTGATATGTTGGCTTTTTTTCAACCCTGCTGAAATCAATAGGACCTTTTTCTGTTGACTTCAGTAAGTATTGGATTGGGCCCATAATTTACACTTGCAAATAATTGTGGACACAAAATTAGATCTGCAGAAATGGAGGCAGTTCCTCAAACCGAGTTAGCTTCTGCTTATGAGTTTTTTTGGAAGGGAATTCAGTAACTGTGTTTTTTCCCTTATCCTTCAGGACTATCAGAAACACAGTAATTTTTAGACGTTGTCAGATCACGATGACATGATGTATAGTTGCCACCTTGCAAGGAAAGCTTTCTCTAGACTTAAGAGGAGTTCTGCTCCACTGTTCCTGCTGTGATGAGTCACAAGGACCTTCACCAGAGAGAAAATGCTGGTTTAGGGTAGACCTGAGTGTTGTCCAGGTATTGCTTGGGTTTTCTGTTTGCATACCTATCAGTCCACAAAGCATTTGATTCTCTGTAGCAAATAGCAGTATAATTAGCTCATGTGTGATCAAAGGTGTAAGACAAAAATGGCTCCTGCCTGTAACAGAAACAAGGCAGGTTTTGTTCTTTCAACCCTCTCCCCAGAAATTCAGTCATGAAACTGTAACAATGTTGGTGGTAGGTTTAGCTGGCAGACACCAAATATTTGCAAAAACAAAAGCAGAGCCTTAATGTGCTGATTTAAACGTTTGCAAGACAAAAATCCAGTCTATTTCTAATAGATTGTTTACCTCAGCTGAACTGGAAACTGACTGACAACTTGAAGTCTTACTCTAGAAGATATTTGAACTTTTAATTCTTTATTCTCAAGTAGAACTTTATTTAGAAATACTTTATTTAGAAACACTTACTGGTTTAGAAACTTCAAAATTTATAGATGACCTTTAAACAAAGAATACAGTATCAGTGCAAGAGACGAATTATTTGATTTCTCCTACATGCTGGAGTAGAAAGAATTATAATTAGACAAGATATACTTTCTCTGTACAATACGAGTGGGCCTGAAGGTGGAAGGCAGCATTATGACTGTAGCATTAGGACTGATGCTTTTCAGCATACTGAATCCTCCTTTATGACCTTCATAGTTCAGGAGAAGTTCATAGTGAAATGTTTATCCTCTAGGATAGGCTATGAATGGCTTATTAAAAAGTCATATTGCAAGTTAGGGGAAAGAACTTAAAATGTTCTAAAAAGCATAAACATCTGAAGTTTTCTTTGTGCTGTTGTTTGCCTGCATTAATTCCATCCATGTAAAAAAAAACAGCACTGCCTTCCTATACAGAGAATAAATAACTCTGTCGGTGTTATGACTTTCTGAAAATTTCTTTTCTTTGCAAATACTCAGTGTTCATGAGCATTTAACTGGAATGACTTTCATCATACTTGGTGTCTATAAGCTGATTTGTAATTATTACTGGCAAGCCTCAAGATGTGGTCTGTTTGTACCTTGGTTGATGCAAATCAAATTCTGCTCTGCCACGTGGAGGTTTTTTGTGCATTTTCATATTGCTCTTTGCCTGTTCACAGCTGTGAAGGATATAACCTTGGAAGTAGTCCAGTGATTGTTTACATAATGATATGATATGGTTTTCACCCAGAACCTACAGGTGAAGAAGTTACTACCTAAAGAGCATTTGGTCTATGGCTTCTCCTGTCGCAGTTTTCAAAGGATCAATTAAAATTTGAGCTATGTTTAATTGCAGTAATTAGGGTGATTAATATGTAATTTTTAATTATTACTATTTGTCTGGAAATGTCACTCTTCAAAATAGACTGGCATTGCTACTTAGTTTATTTAAACATTATTAATAGGTGAGGCATTAATTAAAGGTTCTTCCCTAACTAACACGCAAAAAGAAGGAAACCAGGACAGCTCTGTTGGATTGAAAAGGCTGGACCATGACATCCAGTTCTAACTCTGTCAGGGAATTTAACTGAGTTTGCCAGACAAAAAATTATTTAAATCTTGCACTTTTTAGAGTTAAATGTGATTAAGAAGCAACATCTGAAACCAAAATGCTGTGCCAATTTCATCTTCAAATACAGCATGGCAAAATATTGACTTACCATATTTGCCTGTCTGAAATGCCTTTAGTGTACTCACCACTGTTCTCTCCCACCGTTTGGAAAAAGACACTCACCTGAGAGAGAGGAAAACCCTGTGAGACAATTTAATAGTTCAAGAAAACTGAACAGAGAAGTTTTAGACCATCTCCTCTTCTACAAGCCACTGCTAGGAATAATTTTGGGATTCCAGGATGTATTCAAATTCCTGAAAAATTTAAAAAGTATGTTGTATTTTACAGTAACGGAGAAGATGATCCTTAGCTGTCTTTGGAATGGAGCAAAAGGGTTTAGGGAAGAGACAGTACGACAGTCAGGAAGCTCAGTGTGATGAAGGAGGATAAATCCTTGAAGGCGTGTGTAAATGGTGAGTGCTGCACTCTGGGAAGGGGGAATCAAAATCTGTTCAAGTAGTTGCTCTTCCTGCCTGCATAGATACGCACTCTCAGCTCTGTGGTTATCCTGAGGTACTCAGGGACAAGCCCCAGTGTGCTCACTGCCTCACTACAGGACCAAATTCCAATGATGTGATGGATCGGGAACAGTGGCAGCACAGTACTGCATTAGCAAATTATCTGTTAGCTCTGTCTTGTGTGCTTCATGACATCAGGCATTTGCAGTTTCCAGATTCTCTGTTACAGGTTCTGACTCCCAAATCCCCTGAGCCCAATGAAGGGAAGTGAAGGGAACCTGCAGTGCCAGGCAGATGTAGAGGCAAGATCCGTCATGTCACATAACTCAGTGCTGTCTGGACTCTGCTTGTCTGAAGGCACAGGTGCTGGGACTGCATAGGCCCCTTTTTGTTTTGGGCTTTTTTTTTTCTCTTCGTATCTTCGCATATGTTCAGACTGGGCAGGGTAGGAAAAGGGCATAGTGAGGAGCTGTATTGCCAAGTTCTGGTTTAAGGTTTTCCAGATACAAGAGACCAAAGAGATCTAAGTTCAGGTGATTACTCCAGGCCATTTTGGCTCTGGTTCCCAAGATTTCTTTTTTTTAATTTGGCTGCAAAAATGTAAAAGGCCTGGTTAAGCAGTCCAGTTACAGTACAGTTCAGAGCAAGAGTTCAGTGACTTGGGGTTTGGTTTGGTTTTTTGTTGGCTGGGATTTTTTTCCACAGACTGGCTTAAGGAGATTTTGGAAAAATGATTAGTAGGATATCAGCCAGTTTGGTTAAAACAAACACAAAATGGGTGAACCATTTGAACTGTTGAATTGAAATATCTCTGCGAGCTGTTCTTACAGCTTGTCCTTTTAACTGTTTCAGAGAAACATGCTGTCAAATGTAAGCTATGCTGTAGTTTGTGGAAGGAACCTGCACTCAGCATTTGAGCATGTTCCCCCCCCCGCCATTTCCCATTAGAAATTAATTCAGCACAACTTTTTTTTCTATTTCTTACTGTGCACAGTTAAACTGGTCTGTAGAGGGTATGTATTCCACGCTGGCTTCCTGGGGCAGAACTAATCCAGTAATTTATGAGTTCAGCAGATGTTTGTGCTTTTAAGGCCAGGTGTAATCTCATGCACCATTTTTTTTTTTCCTTCTTCCCTGGAGTAAATGCTAACTGGGCTGAGGGCCAAAATGTAATTACCTTTTTTCTTTTTTAATTTTTTCCTTCTAGATGTGTGTAGTGTCACCTTACATCAGACTTCCCCTCTTTTAGGAAGAGTATGATGATGCATATGCTCATACTTCCAGCAGAAGATGATCACTTGTTGCTTTACCTTTACAATAGCATTTACCAAGTTGTATGAATGTGTTTGGCATAACTGGAACAGCTGAACTAGTGGGTTTTGGTTGTAGAGAAAGATTTGCATTGCATATTCTAATGAAAATGCTTTTTTGTTGTATTCGTATTATTTTTTGCTTACTCCTCTGAGGGCTTAATTTATCATTTCTTTGCCCTGGTTTTACTCTGAAGTCTATGTAAAGCTCTGGTCAGAACTGGACTAGGGAAGTGAGACATCAGAGCTACAGACATTGAAGAAATACTTTGAGACATGCGTGATTACTCTTTTTGGAGGTTTGCATTTCTCTAAGAGCCATTCACTCATACCCTTCAGGGTAACGTGGCTGTGTGGCTGCTGATTGACTCTATTGGTAGCTTGACCAGGGGAAAAAAAAAAAAAAAGAGTAATGATAGCAAGAAAAGTGTTGACCTGTAGGGAGGCAGGTATGATACCTCTGGGATCACTGTTAGCTCTGGATTTATAAACTGTCTTGTGACTTACCTGGAAGGAGAAAGTGTCATGCTAGTAAAACTTACAAAGACATTTAATTGGGAATAACTTTGCATCAGTGTCAAGCCGTACAGAGGTTAGAATATGCACAAATGATAACAAAGGCCTACAAAATGCATAAAACATGAAAGTGTTGCCTGTGGGGGCTAGAAATCCTCCTTTTGTCTCTCGCCCTGCCATACCTAAGGTAGTTGTAAAAATTAAACATAATAGACCAAGATCTGTCAACTTTGCTGGCAGAAACAAACTGCCAGTAACAGAAAGAAGGTTTTAATTTTTTAGATACTGAATGTGAATTCTTTGCTACAAGACTTTTTCTTGCAGAGCTGTGGTGGTCAAGGGAAGGAGGGTTTTCAACCTTGACTATCTTGTCTGTGCATGCAGAAGCATTGGATATAGTGGTAATTACATTAGCCAAACTCTGCCTTTTGCCAATACAGCTTGTTTTGCTGGAGAGAGGAAGCATATGCACTGTGCTGGCTATGGTGCCGCAGATAGAAATACTTTATGGCTGTGATTACACAGGCAGAATTAAAGAAACAAACAAAAGCTAGTACTGTCACACTGTCAAAATGATTCTGCAAAGAGCTGGCCTTGGTTGGTTTAGGAAATGAACTTTAGGTGGTTTGAATCACTACTATTTGTAACTAATTTTACATAATGAACTATGGTCCCTAAATTAAAATCTTGGTTGTGCTGGGCTCTGAAAAGAGAGATGCTTTCAGAAGCTGGTTGAGCATTTTGGTGGTTCTGGATTGCTCTATAGGCATCTCTGTTTCTAATCAATCTTCAGCCACTTAGGAGCTTAAAGTTAGGTAGTGTGAAAGTACAGATCTATATTTTAAGCCAAAGATGTGAATATGGTTCATTTAAGTTATCAGATATGCTCTCTTAGTAGCTAGCCTGCTACTGGAGTGTGAGTTAGTGTGTGTGCCAGTCAGCTAAGGGAAGATGGTAGCTGCTTGCTTGGGCTAGCAAAGGAGGACTGAGTGAAATCATAAAAATGTGGGATGATAAACTAACACCCTGTTGAGTTTATTCTTATCAACAAACCTAGTGCCCGTATTTCTAACACTTTTAACTGTCTGGAATTTTGGCAAATATGTTTTCTAAATGAGAAAATACAATTTTGTGAGGTTGCTGTTACAACAGGTGCTCAGTTGTCAGAGCAGCATGGCTCTGAATGGTCTTTTATGTGCAAGAAAATTCATTGCCTGCACCAATGTAAATTTGCAGGACGTGGCATTTTAAAATGTAAGTTAAGTGGGGTCTGTAAACATTTCTAGGCAGATTTTGATTCCTTGGCTAAGTATATACTTACTGTTTGAACATTTTGAATGGAAACATCCATGTCTTTTTATTACATCACGACTTGATTAATTACAGCCAGTTGAACGCTACATTACAGTGCCAAGATACCTTTTAGGAGACAGAAGTCAGAATACTGACAAAATTAAGTGTTATGTTTTCTGATTAAGTTTGCTATGGTGCAGTTGTTAACACTGCTGCTGCTGATTAAAACAAATTGTAAATAATGCTTGTGGAAAATTCTCTGAAAGCCACAATTGCCTTAGTGGTTATTTTCATGGCCATATGTATCCATTTTAAAGGACACTTAAGATCTCTATAGCTGACTCCAAAAAAAAAAAAAAAAAAAAAGAAATAGAATAAATAGCTGCTTAATCAATACCTTAATTTCTTCAAAAGCAAAAACCTTTAAGGTATTTAAGGTGGAAATGCTGATTCTTCCAAAGCATTTCTTTGTTTAAACTTAATTTTTTTATAAAGATGAAAAATACTAAGTATCTCAAGGCACAGTTATGTTGTGGGGAGTCCAAGATCTTTCTACTTGCCTCTCTGAAGCACAAATGTAACTATAAAGAGTCTGATCTCTTGGCAGGATCTGGTCTGTCATGCTCACAATATGTGTAGGCCCATCTTTTCATGAGTCTGACACATGATTTTTAAAACTGAAAGCATCCCGGCTATGGTGCGCATTAGCAGCACCTTGGAGCAACTCAACCCATAGTAGCAGCCATCACACAAGGGAGCCTGGTGCTCTGTAAATTTTTGCTGCTCTCTTTGTTAGTAGCTTCTGGGCTGTACCTCAGCTGCTGCTTTCATGAAAAGTAAATATGCAAATGTGGGTTTTGTCTCACTGCTAGGTGCCAACTGTTATATATAAAGCATTTAGAAAAGTAATAACTTTAAGTTGACATTTCTTTGAAAGAGAATGAAGATTATATGGGTGTGTAGTCCAGAAAACGCTGCATTTATTGCTGGGCAAGAGATAAAGGAGGAGGCTAAAGCAGTACAGATATAGTGGTTTCCATTAAGATCTTTACTTTCTGCATTATCAGATAATTAATGGTGCTGTGCGACTCCCCATACCAAATATAATTTGGTAATAATAATTAGGTAAGGAGTTAAACTGTTCGGTTTCAATGGCAGCACTATAAAACGAGGCATTGATAAGTTTAATGTGTGAAACTAGTAAACTGTCAGGTGTTAAAATTAAACAGCATAACTCTCAGACTGATGGGAATCTTAACTTTTTAGTGGTGTATATAAAACAGTGTACAACTTGGTGTAATTTCTTCATATATACCAATTTCAGTGTAATTTCAGCAGCTATGGCTTGGGAAACGCACGGGTTAGAGATCAGTGGTGTTATCCTCTGTGGTGCCTCCAATGCAGAGTTCAAGGCATGACACATTAATGTAGAAATTCAGTTATTTGATCATGACAGTATTGAAAGACTGGGTTGTTAAGAATCTTGCTTGCTAATGTGTCAGTCATCATGTACAGAAACAAGGTTCTCAATCAGTGACAAACTTGCTCATTTTCTGGAGTAGTAGTAGCTTATTTAAAAGCTGTGCTTTAATAGCAAGACAATTTTAAAACATGCATATATATAGCTTTGGGGTTTTTTGTCTGCTTTGATTCAGCTGTTCCTAATAGAACAATCAGTTTTAAGTTTGAGTTTATTAGTGGTAACAGCTAATGCCTTAAATGCTTTCCCTCCATGAATAACAATATTGCAATTATATAAATAACTACATTGCTTTGATGTCTAGATATGGTTGTGTCTTATAATGAATTCATTTTCCAATAAGAAAACCAATTTTAGAAAACAATAATTTTACTTACTTGTCTTTCTTCAAAGGAACTTAGTTTCACAGTAATTCAATTATGTAACCACGCTTACTTATTGTTAAAGTTACTAGAGTAAATCTTTCTAAAATAATTGGATACCTTCAGGTGTTGCTAATGATATTGACTATTTTACTTTCAAAATTTCTCATTTAGGCAGTACTTCAAATGAGCACGCTAACAATATTTTCAGTTTTCTGTTTTAGGGTTTTTTTTCTGTTTAATTTTTGTTCTCTTTTGTTAGGCATTGAATCTAAAAAGTGTCTGCTATGACCAGCTGGCTTTTGCCTACCTACTATGTACTCTTTTTCCTTATTTTTGTAGAGTTTTGAAACATTCATGCTGTAACATTGCAAAAGATATATGTTGGTGCTTATTTTTTCTGCTATGAATTGTATTAATCACTGCTAGTGGAGCAAATTACAGTATGTAAATTGAGGCATATGCCTCTCTATTTAGGATCAAAGCTTAACTTTTAACTTATATTTCAGGAAGACCTGTTTATGGTGATTTTTATTTATATGGGGTTGGTATGAGAGCAATGTGTGAGCTGGGAAATGGCCTCAGCTTCTCATTAAACCCAGTTCCTGAGGTGAAGTAGTTCCATAAAACTTTCAGTGTTGAGCTGAAATTCCTAACAGAAGCGTTTGCCTGCATCTTATCAGAGTCTAGTAAACATGCTCTGGGATAGATATACAAGGTAGACTTAAGATATGACCAGACTCCGTCACTGACTGCTTCTCGACCAGAAAACCAATGGGCAGGAGCTGACTCTTGATACTGCTTGACAGAGGTGTGATGGCAGTGTCAAAACTAGGTACCACTGTCAGGAAAAATGGCAATACTGCAGCTACCAAGCACTCTTGTTACACATTGTAGCAACAGCAGGACTGAAAAGCTGAACTTGTTCAGTGCTAATCCTGGTGGGATCTCTAACCGTGAGGTTTAGAAACCCTAGAGTAAACTACGTATAATTTTTCAGTCTCCAGATATGTTCTCCTATGTATCTCTGGGTGTGTTAAAAGCTATTAGATGAAGCCTTTGCATTAGGTGTTTTGTAGAAAAAACACTGAAAGATTTAGTAACTAGTGTTTACAAATGGCAATTTTTGTACCTAATTTGTATTGCAGCATGTTGCTATAGAATATGGCAGGCCTTTGCCAGGAGGAAGAAATTAACATTCTTCTGAGGATGGGGACAAGTCCACTTTCTTCCGTGTTGGAGAGCTAATTGCCACCAGCAGATGGAGAGCAAATTAAAGGAAAGGTAGTGAATAAAGCTTGGGCCCTATTTTGCCCCAGTTCCTTTTGTTTTGTTTGTTTGTTTGATATAGTGACACCCCCCACCCCCAACAAAAAGTACCTGACTGGGAACAGTTAATACAGTTCTTTGACGGATAAAAGATTCTGGTTGCCGTACTGGTTGCTGAAGCTTTTCTTCATTGTCTTCATCCTTTACAGCTGCATTACTAAGTACTTTTTATCTTGACTGAAAGTTTAATTTAGTTATTCCAAGTGAATTTCTTTTACCAAGTCAGAGACAAGAAAAAAAAAAATCAATTCTTTTCATTCTTAGAAGGTAGCTGCTTAAAAAGAAATCAATATCAGTGTCTGTGAATGAGCTGTTGGCCAATTGGCAATGTAATAGCCTAGTTTTGGAGAAAACAGAAAAAAAACAAAATAGAAATAAATGATATTGAGGAAGAAGAGTTAGGTTTAGGGTAAAGAAAATTGGTTTGGTTTGAAAGCTGAGCTACTAGCCTGATGGTTTTTCCTATTGTAGTCTGTCATAAAAATCTTAATCTTGACTATAACCAGTGACTTGTCATTTAGATTTTTGATCTGTATGGATTTTGATGAATTCTCAAAATCCTGTTTGTAATTAAGCTTTCTTTTCCATGTGCTTCACCTGTTGGGAATACCACCAAATTATCCAAAACCTGTTAGTATTAGTTTTTAGTATTAGTCTTAGGAAAAAATATTATACTAATTGTGCTAAGTCAAATTCTCTAGCACTTTTTCAGGCAAAGTGTCAGTTTAAAAATGGAACAAACAAGATTCTAACATGGAATGATGAAGAGTTTTAAAGCAAGGAAAGGTTAATTGCTGGGGAGCATCTTTCCCTTTTCTTTGCCATTGGCTCTAGGAAATTGAAGCTGACTTTGACTTTTCTGTGTGTATATGATTGACATAATGTTTTTATTCCCTCTGCACCCCTGGTCGCACTCTGAATTCTGTGCCTGCATCAAGTGGCTTGGAGAAAACCAAGGGTGATCAGAGCATTAGGGTCTGCTTTAACTCAACTGTGTAGTATTAAAAAAATACATGCAGCCAGCATAGCTTGTATTGGTTATAGCTTTTCTGAAAACAAATGCTGCTACTGTGTTTTGTCTGTCTAGTAATTATACTCCAGTTTAGAGGTTTTTATGCAGTAAAATCTATGAAATACTGTATTCCAGAGGATCAGTGGTAAAATCCTTGCCCTGCTAGAGTTGATGTAGGTCATGTGACTTCAGGAGGATTAGCATTCAGAGACTCCCAGTTGAATGAACATGTTTCCTTCAAGGAATGGATGGAAGATGAGACAGCATAATTACTGTGGGATAGATTCAGCTGGGCAGACATTTGCAAATCTTCTTCATTTAGCTTATTACCAGAAGAAAGACCACTGCCATACTGTCATCTGGCAGTTCAGTAGGTTTTTTTGCCTCTGCATGTCTCCATTTTCAATGAAGCACAAGTCATAAATGTACATTATAGAGTATGGCTTTGTATTGGTAATGTCAAGAGAGAATTTCATTAAAAACCTTGGGATTGCAGAGAGATCAGCAGTGGTGGACCTATTTGTGGGGCTCCATCGCTACAGTAGACCTGTAGTTGTATGTTGTCATGCAGGATAAAATTATAATCTTTCTTTCTTGTTTCTCCTGTAAATTTACAGGAGACGTGTGATTTTTTATTATTTTTTTTTCCCCTCTGCTCTATTTCTGTAAATCTGGAAGGTGCATTTTATAAAAACAAAGTTCAAAATGAACCTCAGGTAGTTGATGGGTTAATTCTAGGAGTTTTGTTGCACATTTAATGGAATTTGGAATTTGAGAATGATTATTCATCAGTCCTCTTTAGACAAGAGGAGACAGTTTAACATGGAAGAGAAATTCAACCTAAAAGTTTTTGGGTTTGGTTTTTTTTTGTTTGTTTGTGTTTGTTTTGTTTTTTTTTTTTTTTTTTTTTTTTTTTAACTAAGCTTGGTGCATTGGCAATTGATTTACCTTGGTAAGATATGATATAAAGGCAATTCTTAATGTCATCTCTGAAGTGGTTAAAAAAAAAAAAAAAAGTGGGTAGTGAAAAAAAGAGTTTCCATGGAGTATCAAAAGAGGTGCCTAGCATAGGTGCTTAGTTTACCTGGTTAGACTAAGCCCTGGACTCCAACATCTTTCTTGCTGAGTCTCAGCATGTCGCCAAGCTGAAATAGTATTCAGGTTTTAGTTCAGGCCCACAGTATGTGTTTCTAGTGGTTTCTTTCTCTGAGAAGTTAATGTTTGCTTTGAGAGAAGCAACTAGTGTGTGGTGAACAAAAGTGAAGATGTCTCACAACTGCAGAATTCAGCACTGGAGAAATAAGACTTAATTTTTGTGAGCAACTTTTTGTAGCATTGGCTATCTTCTTTATCTGCAGCCGGTTAGATCCATGTCCACAGTTCAATAATTAAATCTCTCTCTTTAGTCTTATAAAACCATGTTGGGCTGTTTTTCAAAGAACATGGCTCCTTTGTCTGACATCTGGATATTTAGTTTATCAGAGCTCTGAGTTGGTCATGTAAATTGAGTGTCTCTGGTTTGGATCTGCTTTTTGATGGATAAATACATCCTTGCAAATGCAACTACAGACTCCATGGCTGGAGTGCTGTGCTGAGTTTGTTTGCTTGGTGTTGTTGGTTGTTTTTGTTGTGGCTTTTGTCTCTTGTGAGGGTAAGGAGGAAAGATGGGGAAAGCAGTGGAGGGCAAACAGCTAAGGAAGTGGTACTGGGATGTGAAATGTGTATCCTAAGGTGTTGATAGCTATTATGTGGATCTGCAGCATACAAGTCAGTAAATGCATTTCTGCTACCTACACAGAGTAATTACACTACCATTTATCATAGATAGTTCAGTTTCTGCCAGTGTTTCCATTACTGATTTCTGTTTTCAGGGATTTATAATACAGACTGAGTCTGTATCTGGGTAATTTTATTAAAGCAGTTTTCAACAAGCTCTGTGGCTGTGCAAGCATGGAAACAATATTAAATAAAAAGAAAACTCTAAACCTAGGGAACCTAATGTTCTGATATGTGATGTTAAGCTATCTCATCACTGATACATTGTATAATTTCTGTTTTGCCACTTACTGCATGTAAAGTCAATGATTTTTCAGCATCAGTAGCTTCAAAACCAAGTGTTTTAACCATTGCAATATTAGCCTGAAAATCACAAGATCTTAAATAATGAGTTTTTACTTTTTTTTTTTTTTTTTTTAATTACACTCACTAAGCTCATGCTTTTTGGGGGTCGTTTGGTCTCCCCCCCTCCCCCCCTTTCCTTAAGGACCATGAGACCTCAGTACATATCTTTAACCAATACATACTGATTGGTAGGTTAACATACCATGAAGCATAAGTAGCGTTATCTGCTTATTACTGGCACTTCAGTTCACAAATTGGCTGCATCTAGATACTGAAAAGGAATGGGGAGAGAAATGCTTTCACTGGACTCCACAGGAGTGACTTATAGTGCATTAGTGTAAACTCTGGTATCCTAACAGCATATAGTCACCAGCAGTGTCCTGCTGAGACAGTTTCTCCCCATACCTGCCCCTCCTCTCCCCTCCGCACACTGTCAGTAGTTAACTGATACAGAGCATCCTTCAGCTCCACTACTCAGCACAGTTTCAAGGACTTGTCAGAAACCTGACTGTTGGATTTTGGAGTTGAGTTTGCTGTTGGCTCTCCAGCTGCCCTCCTTTCCTATTTGAAGGGATGTTTGACTGTAGGAAGTAGCTGCATAGACCCCATGTTGCAGCATGAGTTTTGTCTCTTTTAGCTGGAGCATTGGGTGCCTTAGCCATGACTGAGCACCACATTGCTCAGAAAATGTTAAAATACAGCTCCTGTGCGACTGTCAAAATTTTGGTACTGGTGTCACAGTATTTACAAAGGTTATTTAGAATATCAGGTGTAGAAGTAAACTAACCAGACAATTTATTTAATGAATGAATAGTTTTTCCAGGATGATAGCTGGATAGCAATGTCCTCAGTTTTAATGTCTGGGTTTAGGCATAATCCCAGGATTTGATGGGTTGCTGGGGGGCAGGCAGGGTGATCTGAGAAAATCCTAGCAGGATCAGTGGAGAGTTTTGGGGCTTTTACATCTTCATCCATGTTTGTATGTAATATAATCTACAATGATGAATCTGAATTATTTCATAATCCTCATCAGCACAGTATCTGTGAACTGCTTATAATGCCTCCTAAAGACTCTGTCTTATTCTCTAAATGAGTGTAAAATCTGGGAATTTGGCTTTGATTGCAGTATAATGAATTTGAATGAAGTTGCCTAGTGCAAAGCAAGAAGATTGTTATGAATATGTATGCAGTGCTGCTAGCCTTTTTTATTGTATGGATGCCTGAGGAGATGAAATGTGTGAGCTCCAGACTTCTGGTCTTATGCATCAGATCTTAATGAGGGATGTTTGATAACTTACTTTTGAGGTTTTTAATTGTTTGCTGTTGTCTTTTTAAAATAATTATTTAAGAGAGAGAGCTCCCTAGTGATCTCTGATTTTACTAGTATACAGCTCAATAGTATTTTTCTTTTTCCAGGTTGTGGTTTAGCGAATTAAGCCTTCCTGCTTTCTAAACAAAGGAAACTTAAACTTTTTATATATATATATATATAATTTTTTAATTTCAAGAATTCCTAGTTAAAAAAAGAAAAGTCAACAAAGGCACTGATATGTCTGAATTTCACTGCCTTCCCCCTCCCCCTACCTCCTACCGCAGTATATGAATTATATTTAAAGTGAAGTTAGTCAGCTTATGTTGTGCATTTTACAGTCTTCAGTAATGTTTAGTGTATTTTTGTGGCAGTTATTACGGCTGACATGAGTTTACATTATTCCATTGTCAGGCTATACTTGACAAACACTTTTTTACAATAAATAAATAAATAAATGTAATATTTATATTGTCTTGTATATTCCTCCGTAAAGTTCAACTATATTCTCTAGCTATTAAACATAGATTCTGACAATGAAATGCAGCATTTTGATGGGTTTTGTTATTTAGTTTAGTTTTTCCCAGCAGCTTCAGGTAATTATTTAAAAAAAAAAAAAAGCTATTTATTGTCTCTCTCAAATGGAAAATGAAATAAATACAACCAAAAGAATTTTTATTTTTAATCTGAGAGTAAACAAGTGTGTGCTGTACTAAATTTTTTTTTTTTTAAGTATACTGGAAGTATACAGGCTTCTTCCAGAAATTGTCAGAGGAAAGAAAAGGTGTTTTGCCAGTAGAGTAGAGCTCAGTGGATCTATTGTCACAGGAAAGATAGCTGGAACTCTGGAATAGTCTAGTTAATTGAATGGTCTTGCTTATACTATGTAATGATGAAATTACCCATGTTACTTTCAAACAGCTGTCATCTGAGCTTCAAAATCAATACTTGAATTTAAATAAATGGTTTCTTTATGAGTATTTATAGTTATAGTTTCAGGTTGTCAGCACGTTCAGTGGGAAGCTTGCATTTTTAGCTGTTCCTCATAGTCGAAAGGGCTGTGAGAGTAGGCTTGGATTCTGTGGTTTACAACTTGCGGGATCCTCGCTGCACCTATAGAGAGACGTAAAGTCAGTGGGAGAAAACTGGGACTGCACAGAAAGTAGCAATCATAAAACATTCTGTAAATAGAGGTACAGGAGTCTTAATTTTGTGGAAAGAAGATGGAGGAGAGATTGTATTCCAATACATGAAGTTTCCTTAAGAGTTTCACAAACACAGTATGAAACTATAAAAAGATTCTGGTTATTAAACTCTGGGAGAAGTTTTATTGCTCATAGCACTCCAGTCTGAATGTCACAGCTGTTACTAATTACAACTCGGAGTAATTACACCATCAAAGATTAATGTAATCATACATTTCAGTGCATACAGGCTAATGGATACATAGTGGATGCATACAGGGTGATGAAAGTTTAATGTAATGCACGCATTCTTAGCTGGTTAATAGTAATTTTATGCCTTTATGTAATCTTTACATGTTTATACCATTGTACATGCCTCTAATTGATAAGTCTTCCAAACATCCTAGGAAAAGAAACTGGCTTAACGTCCCAGATTTGCCACTATCTTTGGATGTTGTCAATCTGTGTTAGTAAAGTTTCCTTTATTGGTAACTCCTTTTTCTTTTTTTTTTTCCTTATGTACCTTGGCTTTGTATAGCTTTGCATTTTTCAATGAAGTTTTCCAAAGCAGTAAATCCTAAGAGATATTAACTGTTACTAGATGATGCTGTGTTTCTATTTTTCACTTTTTAAAGATATTGCTCTCAGGTTTTAGCTAGAAGGGATTTAATGTTTTGATGCACTTTTTTCACCATATGGCTTTTTGAAATTACTTTAGCTAATTTCATTAGCGATTCCATGCTGCTTCTAGACCCAGAGTTATGAAACTCTGGTCTGCAGATGGCTGGTACCTGCAAGGCCATGGTAAATGGTCTGCAAAGCCAAACAGTCCATAGGGTCTTTTGGTTAAGAGTTTGGTGATGAAAGGGCATGGTCATTTGGGAAGAACCAGAGCTGACAGACAAAAACACGAGGCAACAATTTTCTCATGATATTGAAGCCAATGTATTTTTATTTTGTTTCTCATGAGCTAAGAACGTTTGTGCAGTCAATTCCTCAGATCTGGTGGTGTTTGATAACTTGTTAAGGAATAGTAAATGGGTCACCTGCCTAACCATTTCAGCTGGTTTTTAATATATTTTCTTATATCTATGGCTGCTGTGGACCTAGCAAATCACTTTCTGAGACTTCTCTGCTACTCTTGGCATGGAAGTAGCAGCACACTTTCTTTGATCTCCAGATTTGGTAGTTTCTTGGAGGTGTTTCACTCTCCCATCTTCTTTTCAGAAGACGGTCTTAATTATGCACAATAGACTTCACCTTTTTTCTCTCTTCAGTGCCAGATTCTGCCTTGCAGTTAAATAACCATGAGGCAACTGTTTCACTGGGAACTTCATGTAGCTGAATTTCGTTACCAGCCGAACACTCAGCTCAGAAAATGCTGCTTGATTTTACTTTTCACATAAGTTTTCTCTGGAAAAGGTAGCTGTAATTTCCAGCTCTTACTGTCTCATTTAGATGGCCTTGCAAACCATGCTCATCCCCAGCAGGTGGGGAGTAGCAGGCCAGACAGCATTTCTGTAGCATGTAGCTCAGCGTACATTGTCTGCAACAGATTGAAAAGGAGAACAACATTATGAATGCCTGCAGTGCTCTCATGTTGCCAATTATGGAGAAGAATGGGAAAGCCTCAGTAGCCCACACCAGCAGAACTGGAGGTGCTTCTGTTCTCTGTTGCCTGGTAGGTCCAGGTGCATCTTTTCATCTGTTTTTACTATTACAGTTTAAACTCCTTATTTTACTGACATGCTACCTAGATGAAATAAAATCTTTGTAAGTTCCCACAAAAGCTATAATATCACTATTTCAAATGTATTGGTTTTATCTGTTTCTGGTGGCAGTTTAGCATGTATGTGAGGTCTTTATTTTTCCCTTCCTACCAACTGACGGGAATTAATATCAAGTCTTCTCTCTTTCTGTATTCTGTTAACCATTTTTGCTTGCTTTCTTACTTTTTTTTTTTTTAAAGCTCTCTGATGTGCTATGAACCTCTCACACCTTATAGGAAAAGGATTTGGAGAACTTTTCCCTCCGTGAGGAAAATGGTATACCCCAGCTGTGCTTCCCAGGCTTGTTAATATATCTGTTTTATTGTTTTCTGTTCCAGTGCCAGAGAATTTTGTCAGGCAATCCACAGTGATTGATTCTAGGGAAACACAACACCATTTCCTCCTGTTTTCAATCTTGAGTCACGTTGTAGCTCTCTCACCAGAGGCACAAAGCAGCCAGTCATTTTTTTTCCCCAGCAATTCCAGAATTCCTACACTTGTCTACAAACAGCTGTACAAAATTAACTGAAAATAACTTTCAGTTCTGGTCTTCACACCTAAAAAAGATGGTTCAGAGACTGATAGAAATAGCCTGTCATCCTTCTGGATTTGATATGGAGCAAAGAAGCCACGTCCCAGTCAATAGAGTTTCTTTAACTTATTGAGTTTCATATTATTTTTCTTGATGTAAGGTGCTCCAATGCTACGTGGAATTATTTTTTGTGATTCTAACTGCTGGTTACCAGTAACGGAACTTGTGGTTAGGTATTTGATGCATCATTTACAATTTACTTTGTCTTATTTTTCCTTGCAGATGAACCTTTACACTTTCAGCTATCAGAAAGTCCCAGAGAACATGAATGTTCTTCTTTCCATTTGCAAACTGTGTAGAAAGCTACATGTTTTGTCACCAGTAGGAGCTGATACTGAAATATTTGCAATGACAATACATTGCTTTAATTCATACATGCTGAGTATGTTCTGCTAGGTAATAAAATGAAAAATTAAAGTGATGGCTGCAAGGGCTAACATACTATCTGTTATGGAGCTTCTCCCTTAGTAAGCTTTGCAGTTGGATTCGTTATAATGAACGGTGAAGTACCACTCTGGAAGAGTTAGAATGCAGAAAATGGCTTAGTCAGTACAATATAGGCTTAAAAATAAATAAATAAAATCTCATTCCATTGATGTTACAAAATATGGCATTCCACATTCTTTCATGTCTTCGTGCTGTGATGTAAACACCTGATTATAACATTGCTGTGTAAATATGACTTTTGTTTAGCAGTTGGGCAGAGATACGATAAGAGACTATAGCCAAAGGAAAGAGAATTTGAAAACTGCTTTCTAGTCAGGTTGACACCATCTTTGCCCTGTCTAAGTCTCTGTGTAAGGGTTTCTGCTTTCCTTTGCAGTGGAAAGTCTCTGATGCAGAGGAAGGGCTGATGTACATAGTTGCAAAGCGCTACATGGTATTTGCAAATCAAAAGAATAGCTGTGATAGTCTGTTATGGGAAATGATGTCAAACACAGATGGGATCCTTCTTCCTCTAGGACAGGAGATTTTGGTGTATTGGGAGGTTATTCAGACAGCATGGATGCACTGCTCTTCCTAGAAATACTGCTCCTCTTGAGGATCTCTGAAAATGACATTCATTCAGTTCTCTTCCCATCTGCATTCTCCATTAGTTGTCTGCAAGTCTACTCTTGCTTCATACTGAACTTTTTCCTCTGTAGGACTGTGTGCAATAAGTCAAGTATTTAAAAACAGCATGAGAAAGGGGGAGATGAGTGAGCATTGGAAAAGGCTGCTAGGACAAGTTGAATAGAGAAGAAGAGGTGGTGGAGAAGCATGACTGAAGAAGTGTTCAGGTCAGAGTGGCTTGCTGGGAAAAAGTGAGATCTTGTAGAATAGTTATTCTGTAATAAAGCACATCCACATTCCAAAATAGTCACCCTCAGGGGATGTGAGTCCTTGTAGGCCTGACAAGGCAAATCCATGCTGAATTCTCTTCTGTCAGGGTTAGACTGCTGCCTGTCATAACCTCAAAACCAGCCAAGGTGTATTCATCCTTTTGCTGCAACCAAATTCCAACAGTTAATCTATCCTCAGAGAAACCACCACAATTTCAGCTGCTGGTCCTTAAAAATGTGCATGACATCCATCAAGTTATCCAGGTATGTCTGTATAAGACTATTAATTCTCTGTTATATGGGAGTCATATTACATAATATGAATGATACTAGTTTTATTGAAAATGATCACTTATTATTTTCAAATTTTATGTGAAGATATGCATCTTAAGTGAAGTAGTTTTCACATTTCTTCCTGTTATCTCATAATCTCATGCCATTACTGCTGAGTGAACGTGGATGATATACTGAAATAGTAACTGAATTTCTTACTCCCTGTTCATTGTATATGTGCTTCAGTTAATATTGTTTTGGAATAAAAAACTTTGGATATCTTTATTTTGAATTAATTGTGTTAGGTCATTAGGAATCACTTAGCATGCAAAATCCAAAGTGTATTTGATACACTGTAATGAAATCTACATAGCCATAGCAAGGGCTAATCCAATGAATGTCATATCCTCATGGAACAAGAGGAACAATGTGGGTTAGCATGGGTCGATTTTATCCTAAATAGTTGGAAATATACTGCTGAACTAGAATATTTGTGAAGTTCACTCCCCCTTAACAGTAACAACAACAGTAATAATAGCAGTGTTTGTAGAGCATTTTTAATTCTATGAGAAGATCAGCCATATTATTTGCAGTGCACCACGTTTTCTGATGTATTTTGTGAAGGGTTTAAGCCTTCAATATTTCTCTCCTTTTCAGTTAAGATGCCTATTGATTAATTTTCAAATTCTTCATGAATGAGAGGACAAAAATGTCCTTGATCAAAATGTTTTTCTTTTGATAACCATGCTGTCATAATGTAATACAAAATTAATACTGCATTACTTAAATGAAACATTGCCACATTTCCTTCATGGAATGCTGAAATATTTTGATGTGCTTAGAAGTTTCGTCCTTTGGTTTTTGTACCTAACAATTTTTTAGCAAAATTGGTGCGTTTTTCCCAAAGCACTCTGACTATGCTAAGCCAGCATCCTTTCACAGAATATGGTTCCATTGAAGACTTTCTTACTGGCTCTGCCTCTTTGGCTGGATGCAGACAGCTGACCTTTGGGTGAACTTCTTGTATTTTGCTTTTCTTCTTTGTTAATGATTTGAGATTTCGTAGAGGATTTGTATGGCAGTAGAACAGGAGATGAACAATAATGTATGTCCTCATTAAATCTTCAGTATTTCTTTTTCATTGGACTTTTCTTTGAGTGGAGAGAACTAAGCCCTTATTCAACAGTTACTGAAATCAGAACTGTCATTCTTAAGTAACCAAGTGCCTACTGTACTTCTTAATTTGCTTTTAGTGAAAGGATTACACAGTGACATTATTTGGAGTTTAGCATAATAGCCAACAAGCATATATTTGGGATTTTTTCTGTTTTCCCTGACATGGCTTTTTTCCCCTTCCAGGTTGATGGAAAGTTGCTTGATTGTATGCTGTCCAAACAGGCTAGGGATAGCCAGAGGTAATTTTTATCAGTTTTCAGTCCAGTACACTCCCACACTTCTGTTTCCCATCAATAACCCACTATTTTAGCATTACCTTCAAAGTTCCTTATGTAAATTAGTATCAAAGGTTTTTAAGAATATTATATGAAGCTTCTGACACTTCTGCCTTTTTCCCCACTTCCGGAGACTTAGTATATTTTGCTGACTTCTGCAGCGGTTTTTAATTTAACATTCTTTTGTTTTTCTTTCCCCTTGTTTGTTCTCTTCACTTTCCTGCCCTCCTTTTTTATCCTATAGCAGAGAGTGTTGTTTTTATTTTTGAGCATATATTGATGAGCATCTATTGATCTGGCTTTTTTATATAAGCATAAATATTTCTATGTACATCACTTGTGAGTGGAGTCATTTTTTTTGCTGTAAAATCATTGTTTCATTAATATTATAAAATTACTGAAACTGATACTAAAATGTCTTTGAATATCATCCCACCCTTATTAAAGTGAAATTGCAGGCACTGGGGAAGTTTGAATTCAATTCTGAATTGTTGAATGTGACATGTTCCTATGCATTTAATATATGGAAGCAGCTTTTCTTTTTCTGGCTGTGATCCAAACACTTGAGTCTCCATTCCTGTTTCTTTGCTCATTGAAACTTCCAGTCAGTTTGGGTGGATTTAAGGAAAGGCTATTAGGAAATAAATGGCAAAATAATGGTTAAGGTAATGAAAAGTATATGAAATGTAGTCTAAACTGGGTAGTTAACTGCTTTGTGGTGCTCTCTGTCTTTAGATCAACACTGTTCCAACAGGGATTTTCTTCTTTTTTTTTTTTTTTCTTTTTTTTTTTCTTTTTTGAAAACATAAAGCTACTTTGCTTTGGGCTTGGATTGTCCTTTTCCCATTGCAAATTAAATACACTTATTTTTAATGTTTTACCATTGGTATCGTAAGAAATGAATGAAATTTTCCTATGATTGTGCAATCACTATGTGATGTCCCCTTATAGGTAGTAAACAAATCTAATGGTTTATCACATTTAGATCACATCTAGGATTACACTAGTGAGTAGCCCTGTTTGCATGTGACTTTCTATGTCATCAGAACAGCATGACAGTTCACAAAAATGGGTTTTTTATCTTTATGAAGCTTAATTTCTCTGTAGAAAAATAAGTACGGTACAGAACAGACCCTTTTTTTTTTTGCAGTTCAAATATTGCATTCCCCTTTACAGCAAAGCACTGATCTTAAGATATACCCCATGCTTTTATCCAAAGGTTCTTCTGTAGGTCTGTCTTGGGTTGTTTTGCATGTCTTTCTGTTCCTTAAGCAACATGTTCAAACTGCCTGATGCACACTCTCACCTTTATCTCAATGTCAAATGGTATTGTTCTAAAAAGATCCACTGAGAGAGTGAAAAGGAAAAAACAAATTCATCAGCTTGCTAAAATGAGAGTTAAAAAGCCTGGAAATGTTAGCATTTAAATTAGAAAGTGTTGATCACCTGCCAACCCTCTACTTTCTCTGCTCAATTCTTGTGAACTGGTAGGATATCAAATTAGGGAAGTTAACCTCTTGAAGCTTTTAGGGGGGAGCTGTTTTCTCTTGTCCAGTTCCTTGCTGACTCAGGAGAAAGAAGCTGGCAGGTTGAGCTGTGAAGTGCATATTTTGAGTGGACAGCATACTCAGATTTATTTTTCTTCCAGCTCTGCTGCAAAGTGAAGAATAAGTTTTAAGTACTGATTTTGAAGTAGTACTGAAGTAATTCATCATGCTATGTTTATCCTACTGTTAAAAGAATTAGAAGTATATTAAAGCATTTATAGACAGGGTATGCAGAGGAAGGCTACTTGCACACTTGGACCCTGTCAAACGTTACACTATCACTACTGAAATTACCAGGTTACCGAAGAACATGAAGCTCACTTAAAAATCATGAGATGAGAAACTGTTATTTTTGGTTGCCCTCTATTCTGTGAGCCATTATGACTTTTAAAGCATATCTTGGCAGTCATGAGAGCCAGAGGCCCTACCGTAAATGACTGTCATGTAAATGCTTCGCTCTGCAGCACACCCTTCAAGAAAGGCACTTAATCTTGTGAGACCCCTGCAGTTATTGGGAGCTGGCAACACTTCCAGGTGGGGAGGAAAAGTGTACTTATGCTGGCCTAACTTTCTGTCTGTGGGAATAGAGTTTGTTACCTGCTTTTTTGGTATCTGCTTAGAAACAGGTGAAGAAACTACTGGCTACTTTGAATTCCTGATTTTAAAGACTGTACTCCATGACTTAATAATTTCCTTATCTGCGCAATGCTGGGATCTAACTCTTTAGTGGAAGGGAAAGAAGCACCTGTGTCTTCTGTACTACCAAAACCAGGCGTGGTGAGCAGGCAGATTGGTAGTGTGGTCAAGGCACTGTGCTGTGTATCTGTTAGCATGTAGTGCTGAGAGGAGGTGTGCTCTAAATCCATGATGATGCAATGTGAAGCAGTCTTAGAAAAAATTTGTACTATTCTGGAAGTAAACTACCTCCTTCTTCCTCTAGCAGAAGAAATAGTTCAAGATGGTGAACTTGGTAGTTTTATTCCCAAAATCACTCTACATGTGTAATATCAAGAAACAATGGGCCAAATTTCAATGATTGTTTTCCTTTTTATTCCTCAATGAAATATACTACTTTGTCTTACAGGGTGCTTTAAGCTTTAGGAACCACTGCAGGGATGGCAAAGTCGAACAAAAGTGTTTATTTTAGTTATAATTACTTCTGTCTGGTACCAATTAGGAAACCAGAGAGGCTAAACCAGTTTTTAAGTAGCAGTAAGGCTACATTTAGTGAGAGTTTGGGATTGTCATACACTTTAAAATCAATTCTTCAAAACAAATTTATCAGGGAGAAGTGTTTAAGGAGAAAGATAAACTAATGATGAGAACTTAAACTCCAAATTGAATAGAGTTACGCTACCAAGGTGACCTTTTGGCTTTTTAGAAAAAATAATCTACCATCTTTTGTTTACTATTACTATTTTAGTTAAACCCTATAGTGTATTAGCTTTCAGCAGTGTTTCAGTAGTCTCTATAAAAATAATTAAGAGGAAAATGTAAGAAGAATTGCATAATGTAGTTGATCTTGGTTTGGTATAAGAGAGTAAATGAGATGGATGGCTCTATTTTATGATTCCTTAGTTGACCTACAGCAAGTTGCTGCTCAGGATGCTGAAAAGGCAAAGCTGCTGTTCCTTGGTGCTGTGTCACAGCTCATTTTGTTCTGTTCTCTTTCTTTGGCCACCTAATTACTGTTTGCCTGCAGAAGGGAACTGCATGATCCATGATGAGTGCTGTGCCTCTGGCAGAGGGGCATTGCTGTCATATTCTTGGGCTTTCATTTGCATGTTTCTTACATCTCTGTATTTACAGAGGAAGGTTCTCAGAATACATGAAAGTTTCAATTATTTGTTACATTGCAAACCACTTTAAGATATACTTAAGATTTCTACCATTTGGTCAACACTTAGCTGTTTTTTTTAAATGAGGTTAGCCACTGCGGTGCATACTGGGATTGTACTCCGACCCTCTCTTTTAACAGGCATTACGTTCCAGTAACCCTTGCTTCTCAGTTGTGTATGCCTTAACCTGGTTACTGGAAAGAGGATGGAGCATTCTCATCTATGTGAAAAAACACCTGGTGCATACTCATGCTGGATGGTGTGAGTTTCTGTGAGTTGTGTCAAGACCAGCATCTACCTCTTTAGAGTGTGTGTAACTCCAGGGCTAC
Organism: Buteo buteo; assembly: GCF_964188355.1. Taxonomy (NCBI): domain Eukaryota; kingdom Metazoa; phylum Chordata; class Aves; order Accipitriformes; family Accipitridae; genus Buteo; species Buteo buteo. The sequence continues at coordinate 22,712,417 of NC_134177.1, forward strand.
CGATGCACTTGTCCTGTAGACTCTCACAGTGTTAATGCTTTCGATGGTGTGTGCTCTCTGGGGCTGCTCTGAGGAATTCTGATATGAGCTTGATGCTATCGTGTACACTATCAAAACTTGCATTTATCTCTCTGTAACTTCTTTATTTTTAACATAAAAAGCTTATTGTTTGCAGCCAATGTTACTATAGAAATCCACTGTATATTGAACAGAAAAGGATGAATTTGCCATGGAATTGTGTTGAACCTAAGTGTTAGATGTGATAAAAATTGCTGATGTGGCTGTAGGAGAGTGGTAGTTGACAGAAGACAGGGATTACTGCACGATCAATTTATGATACTCAGATCATACATACACATGTCTTAGACCTGTTAAGTTACTTATGAAAAATAACCCAGATGTATATTCATGGGTATTAATAATTTCCTTAATGTGATGTTATGAAAAGGATTTCATCAAAGGAGATACAAGGCTGTTAATTAGCACTGCTTCCCCAGTCAGCAAAAGACAAACCATGTTTAAGTGACTTGCTGAACAAGAGTACACTTAAGCACATCCCTAAATGGCTTAAAGAACTAGGTGAACAAATGTAAATATAAGAGGTGTAACCATCTTTGAAATAAAAAACAAAGATCTCCCAGACTGGCATGAAATAAAGTTGTCCTGGTTTCAGCTGGGATAGAGTTAACTGTCTTCCTAGTAGCTGGTACAGTGCTATGTTTTGAATTCAGTATGAGAAGAATGTTGATAACACTGATGTTTTCAGTTGTTGCTCAGTAGTGTTTAGTCTAAAGTCAAGGATTTTTCAGCTTCTCATGCCCAGCCAGCAAGAAAGCTGGAGGGGCACAAGAAGTTGGCACAGGACACAGCCAGGGCACCTGACCCAAACTGGCCAAAGGGGTATTCCATACCGTGGGACGTCCCATCTAGTATAGGAACTGGGGAGTGAGGGTGGGGAATCGCCGCTCGGGGACTAGCTGGGTGTCGGTTGGCGCGTGGTGAGCAATTGCCGTGCGCATCAGTTGTACGTTCCAATCCTTTTATTACTACTGTTGTCATTTTTTTAGTGTTATCATTATCATTATTAGTTTCTTCTTTTCTGTTCTATTAAACCGTTCTTATCTCAACCCACAAGTTTTACTTCTTTTTCCCGATTTTCTCCCCTATCCCACTGGATGGGGGGGAGTGAGTGAGCGGCTGCGAGGTGCTTAGTTGCTGGCTGGGGTTAAACCACAACAAAAGTAAGAACCTACACTTGAATGCTTTTGACTACAGACTCATATGAGTAATCAAAACGTGAAGAAGATCAACCTGCAAACCTTGAATGAGTGTGGAATATTTTGGAGACAGGTGAGCAGGGAAAGGGAAGAGTGCAGGCAGTGAGGACATCCAGAGGCAGTGCAAAATGAAGTTCTGCGTGGCAGGTTTCTACCTGGGGGCTGCTAAAATCCCCAGTGCAATGAGCATTTTTTCTCTCCAACCCACAGCTGTTACAGTGAAGCTGAGCCTTTCACAACAAAGACTGTCTCTGAACTGAAACAATATATGCTGCTTGTTTTTAGGATGGAAATGGTGTTCAACAGGAGGGGAGGAAAGGATTAAATGAACCTTGACTTTAGTGATCAATGTTAGAATTCAGTTTGAAGAAAAGTAAACATCTTAAAGTTTGGATGTAATTATGGACTTAGGACAAGTTTGTTTTAGGAATGGTTTTATTTTTATCCTGAATTCAGTGGTGAGAAGCTTAAGGTCTCTTATTTGTACCCATGTCCTTTTGTTTCCCATTGCACCCTTTGTTTCTGTTAAGCCTTGTAAGTTCACAATCTGTTGTGCCTTTACATCTGTCTAAACACAAACGGTGTTTCTGATGTTTTTAACATCCTGAAAGAATTTATAAACTCTGCCCCTGAGTTGATACTACTGGTTCTGACTGACCATGGTTTGTTTTGGGCTGTCTGTCCTTTGAGTGGCTGGTTACAGTAGTGCTGATGTAGGGGGCTGAGACACTAGTTTCAGTTGCAGGATTTAAGAAATAATTGGTTTAAAGATTAATTTTCTTTGAAGTTAGCAATAAAATGGGCTGGCAAGCACAGGGCTTCTATGCTTGTGCCTATGAATAGCACAAATTTTCTTTTAAAATCTTTGATAAAGGCTTGAACCAGTTGAAATGCCTGCTTTCTCATGTTCCAGCCACTAGCAATGAAATGTCAATTTAAGTAACTGTTTTTATTAGACTCTGATAGGCATTAATAGGTGTTCCTGAAGTGCTGTTGACTTGCTCTATATTGGTTAGCTGAGAGAAGAAGCTTTGATTCTTTTCCAGTAGGACCCTGAGTGTGTCATTCAACACCCTGGGGCAAGGTGCTGAGCCAAACTCGGCAATAGGAGGCAATGATAAATCTGGATTTGAGGGAAATACAGCACGTTAGATCTCACTTGCACTCTCAATTTGTAAGTTCCACTTTTTACACACCCAAAACATAATAATCAGATGCTATTTCGTACTGATTACCTTCAAAATATATTTATTCACACAAAGTCATTTCTGTTTGTGCTTTGAGATGGACTAACTTTTGTGTGAAAGATGATTCTGATAAGTCGAAGTTGTCTTCATGCCCTACATCAGACAACTTTGTCACTGTCAAAGAAATGTTTTGAAGAAATAATGAACAATAGTAAAATTTGTGCCATAAGACATTAGGACATGAAGCAAGACTGTCCTAAGATCCTAATGCTGCTAAGCATCATCATAGCAAGAGTGAATGAAAAGGATTTTCATGTTTGACTGGAAAAACAAAACAGAAATGTCACTTCCACTAATGTAATGTTCAGTCCTTTTCAATTTATAGTGGCATCCTTCTGTATTTGTTGGTAGGCTTGGGAAAGAATAAGAAACTTCTGGCTTGTTTAAAAACACCAGCAACAAAAAGCAGCAATAATTTTTGCTAGTTGGGGTGTTGAACTTTGTATTTTACATTTGGGCTGATCATTTGAATTCAGGAAAGAACGTGTGTTTAGACTCTCTCCTAAGCTGTAGGATCCCTATTTGCTAGATAAATACTGCATTCCAATTAGGAATGTTGAAGCATCATTTGTTCCCAACAGGCATTACAACTCCTGTTCAAAGAGGTGCATTGAAATTGGGACTCCAGTTAAAGCCTTGTTTTAGGGAAGGGAAGCCCTGCCAAGGCTCGTGAGGTAAAGGTAGAGCAACCACCAAGGCTGGTCAGTGCAAAATGGGATTTTGGAGATGTTTATACTTGCTGGAGCCTTCTGATGATATGATATCCAGCCCTGGGACAATTGCTTGTATGTAAATTATTAGTATTAAACTTTTTAAGCAATACTATTTAGAAGAACTACGTGTTTCCATGGAAAGGGTTTTTTACATAGAAAATAAGTTAGGTTAATGAATGCTTGCAGAAACTAGATTTTTGCAGAAGGGTAGGTATCAGATAAATTGTTTGTACCATAGAGTTGCAATCATATGTAAGCTACCTGCACAAAATATGTAAGCTTGATGCATTATTACATGATCCAAAGAAAATTAGTGCAATTTTAGAATTTAAGTTTTTCCCTCCAAATTGCAGAGTAATTTATGGAGTTTTTATAATTTAACTCTAAAAGTCTGAAGTAGCAAAAAGATTATTGCTCAGTGAGGATAATTTATATGTCTTTAAAACATTTTCTTAAAAATAAAAATATCTGTAAAATACATTTACAGTTAAAAGACTACTTCCAACTGATTTTGCTGAAAATACTAAAGGAAAAGTATCATCTTTTACCTAAGATCTAGCAGAGGAAATACCATCTGAAAAGAGGGGTTTTTTTATAGAAAGCTTTACGCATATGAATCTAGGTTATAATAAAGTAACTGCAGTATTTGCTGTCAAATTCCTGTTCTAGGCTATTGAACAGTCCAGAACTGAAATCTGTATATGTGTTTTTCTGAGTTTTCACTTTTTTTTTTTTCTGTTACTGCTTTCAGCAACTACTGTTGTCAACTGGGCACTCATATTTTTCCTTTTGTGCAGAAGTGTTGATGGGTTGTGAACACCACTTTAGGGTTAATTTTCTGAAGTGATGTTTTGAAGTATAGTTATTTTTGTAAGTCACTAATCAGAGTAAAGCAGACAAACTAATAAAATGTGAAATATTAGGGCTGTTGGGGATGGATTGAAGGCTAAATATAATCAAATTGAAACAACAGGATGAATGAGGTCAAGCTCGAAATAGAACTCGTGTAATTTACAGTCCAACCTGATGCACTTAGTCTTTCTTACTCTAGCAGGTCTAGGACATTGAGCAATGGACATTTAGTGGTTAGTATTTTAAATATTACTAGAAAGAGGAGTTTAGTAATGGAATTAATTGTTTAATGTAAAGTATATAATTTGATACAGAGGCTAAATAATGTGAAGCTCTATTTGCTAAACATAAAAATATATATATATTTATATTTATACATATATATATTTATATTTGGGTCCAAAGACATAGGTAGAAACAGATTGTCCCTTTCAGTAAAAATGACTTTAGGATGAGATCAGGGAAGCAGAATTCTGAGTTCTGATTGTAACTTTCCCAAAACCACTTTCTAATCTCTAAATCATAAATCCTAGTGGCATGGTGGGACATATTCTTCTAAAGCAAAGAATCTGTGTGTGACTCCTCTAGGCCTTCATCAGAATCTGCCTGCTGTGCTCCATTCTTAGCTGTTTTCTCAGCAGTGGCTGCCTGCCTGTACTTAAGGGATCTCTTTGTAGAGGAGAGAGTAGAGAACATAGTGCCTGGATCCGGTTACCCTCTATCAATCAAACGTGAGAAGAGATGGAGAATACTTGTTGTGTTGCTTATTCACAGATGAGGATAGCTCTTCTCATTCAATCCCTCTCCTGTCCTCCTCACAGAGGTGCACTCTTGTGTCCTGGATGGGGCATTTTACTGCTAGACAGCCACAAAAATTGAGTCCCAGTAATGGAGTCTTGTGAGCTCCGTGACTGAATTGGAGAGAGAAGTCTTCAGTAGTGCCAGAGTTGCTATGCCTGAGAAGACTTTAGTATCTTTTCTCTCAGAAGTCACCTCACTTTCATTTCACTAATGTATATTTATTAGAATGCATCATTTGCCTGTGTACACACAATTTGTAATGCATGTGGGATATTTTATAATGGCGCCTTTTTTTTTTTTTCCAATTTCCTTCCAGCTACCTGCTGACTCTTTTCTAACACTGAAATTAGGCAAATTTTGAAGGCAAAAAGCAGTTTTTTCTGCCCTGAGTATGAGGTAGGATACTGCCTATTTTTAAGATGCATCAGTGTTGCAGTGTAAATCAGGGATGATTGCAATAGCCTTAAACTGGCTACGTAGGTACTGGATGGAGCCTAACTGCATTTGCACAGGTATTTCCTCCTCTTACTCTAACAGGGTGTTTGCACACTGTACTGTGGCTGCATATCCTTGTGTTGACAGGATGACATACCCAGCATTTGTTCACTGTGCCAGCTTCAGCTTTCTGAAAGCTCGTTTCTCTCTGGTCTCTTCCCCCTCTAGTCTGATCCTTTTCTAGCTGTGACAGCAGCACAGAGGGCTGCTGATCCCCAGAAACTAAGTTCATTGATATTTACCATGGTGGATTGACTTTTGCTAAGCTGTATGAGAAATTCTGGATCATCTCTAGTTATCCAAAGTGCATTTACCTATGACTATGAAAGGTGACCAGTATAAATTATCTATAGATAGATATGAAACCTTTTGCCAACTCAGGCCACCATTGCAAATAGTGACAAATCTGATAGATTTTTATATATATGTATGTATATATATAAAGTAATATATAATCATTGTATTTTATGGACATTTGTATAAATATATTTGCATGTATACTTTTGTAATTTTGCTTCTTTCTTATTGTAGAATTGTGTATTGGGTTTGTGTGGTAAGGTTTTAGTAGCAGGGGGGCAACAGGGGTGGCTTCTGTGAGAAGCTGCTAGAAGCTTGCCCCATGTCTGATACACCCGATGCCAGCCAGCTCCAAGATGGACCCGCCGCTGGCCAAGGCTGAGCCCATCAGTGACAGTGGCAGCGCCTCTGGGATAACAGATTTAAGAAGGAGAAAAAATACCCTGTGCAATTGCAGCTGGGAGAGTGGAGTGAGAATATGTGAGAAAAATAGCCCTGCAGACCCCCAGGTCAGTGAAGAAGGAGGGGGAGGAGGTGCTCCAGGCACCGGAGCAGAGATTCCCCTGCAGCCCGTGGGGAAGACCCTGGTGAGGCAGGCTGTCCCCCTGCAGCCCAGGGAGGTCCACGGTGGAGCAGATATCCACCTGCAGCCCGTGGAAAACCCCACGCCAGAGCAGGGGGATGCCCGAAGGAGGCTGTGACCCCGTGGGAAGCCCACACTGGAGCAGGTTCCTGGCAGGACCTGCGGATCTGTGGAGAGAGGAGCCCATGGAGCAGGTTTTCTGGCAGGACTTGTGACCCTGTGGGGGACCCACGCTGGAGCAGTGTGCTCCTGAAGGACTGCACACCGTGGAAAGGACCCATGCTGGAGCAGTTTGTGAAGAACTGCATCCTGTGGGAAGGACCCATGTTGGAGAAGTTCATGGAGGACTGTCTCCTGTGGGAGGGACCCCACGCTGGAGCAGGGGAAGAGTGTTGAGGAGTCCTCCTGCTGAGGAGGATGAAGTGGCAGAGATAATGTGTGATGAACTGACCACAACCCTCACTCCCCGTCCCCCTGTCCTACTTGGGGCGGGGGTGGTAGAGAAAATCAGGAGTGAAGTTGAGCCTGGGAAGAAGGAATGTGTGGGGGAAGGTGTTTTGATTGGTAACAAGTCACATAATACCAATCTGATTTGACTGGTAATAAATTCAATTAATTTTCCCCAAGTCAAGTCTGTTTTGCCCATGATGGTAATTGGTGAGTGATCTCTCCCTGTCCTTATCTCAATCCATGAGCCTTTCACTATGTTTTCTCTCCCTCTGTGCAGTTGAGGAGGGGGAATGATAGAGAGGCTTTGGTGGGTACCTGGTGTCCAGCCAGGGTCAACCCACCACAGATTGCTAGAAAAATAGTTGATTAACTTTTTTAAAAAAGAAAATGGATGAAGAAAACTCTAGAAAGTTGGAAAGATTTGTTTGGCTTTCAGCTAGAATAAACATGTCAAGTTAAACATCTCAATCTAGGCAATTTAGTTCAGCTCTGACGTTTTTGCCTTAGGCAGTGATTGGAAAACTGTGGTTAATGTCACAACCAACCAGCTAAGCTGCCTAATTTTGATCTTGAAATTTCCATGATAAACATATTTTGCTATGTTTTGTCTGAAACCTCTTTACTCTGCCTGGTTTTTAGCTAATTAATATTTTCCACTCTTCCGAAATGTTCATACTTACCATGAAGTAATGAGGAATTGGCCCTTCTGTATGGCAGATGTAGTTTACAGTGAACTCTTTGAGATATTTTTACAAACACTGTAGGTTTTATTCATGGTTCCTCTTCTCTGTTGAAGAACTTTCCTGAAAATCTCACATATTCTACTAAGCAGTCACAAACTTCTAGGAAAAACAGTATGCCATTCCTTATGAAGTGCCAGGCTTTTCACTGTGAAAGCTTGAGAGACAACAGACATAAATTGAAACAAAACATGTCCAGACTGGATAATTTTTTTTTCTTTTTTTTAAGTATATGAGGATAGTGAGGCAGTGGAACAGGTTGCCTACAGAGCTTATGCAGTTTCCATCCTTTAAGGGTTTCAAGACCCAACCGTATAAACCTTGAACAACCTGATCTGACCTCATAGCTGACCCTGCTTTAAGTAGGAGTTTGAACTAGAGACTTCCTGAGATCCCTCAGGTCTCTTCCAGGGTGATTATTGTGACAAGTCACCCAATTGCTCTGACAAACATGCAAACCCAGCCTTTTTTATATGCAAGGAATATGTATATATGTTAGGTATGGAATACTTGGTCCGGACACAAAGCTGTGCCTGAGACACTTCAGTAGAATCAGCAGTTAAAATTGTACCTATTTTAAAAATAGGTCTAGCAGGCACTTTCTTCCCTCTACTGCTGTCCATTCTTGGGAGATTTTCTGCTTTTTCCTTCCTTAAAGACTGGTTGTCTTCATCCTTTCTTGCTTGCTTAATCAGATGTGGAAGCATCTGTCTCAGAATTGTTTGCTATTTGACAGCACATTACAACTTGAGGCTCCTTTTTCATTGTATGAATATGTTAAAATATATATTCTGGGATATGCCTGAGAAATTACATTTATGCATTGAAGCTGGTTCTGGTTTTTTTCTGTGAATGTCTGTGAAGGCCTGTTCAAGGTGAAAGAATGCAGAATTTTAATAGAAGGGAGATTTGACAGTTTTTTGTAGAATGCACTGCAACATTTATTGATATAGGACCTCCTGAGGCATGGATTTATATGCACTCTTAAACAATGTCCTTTAGTCTCATTTAGGGTTAAACATGCTGAATGAGGATGGATTTAAGTGTGTACAGACCACTTATCCTGCCATAAAATGGCTATATCATACATATAACCACTAAACACTTTGAGGCTTTTGTTAGGGTGAATTGGTAGAAGGCAATAGGAAAAGTACAACCAAGAATACTCTCATGTGTTGAACGATATCCTGCTGGGCAGAACTGCTGGTGCCTTCAAGCAGCATTTTTCCCGCCTTGCTGTCTTATTTCTTTTCTTCTTCACCAGGTCTCTGGCACAGATCTGCTAACCTGCTGCTTCTGGCACGAGGGGGTCTGGAATGAGAGAGAGACAGCAGTGTCATTGTGCAGATACATATGGTGTGGGCACCAACACGTAGGAGTGTGAAGTGGGGACCAAAAAGTGAGTCTCAGTGTGTGAAAGTTAACAAACTACATACGTTAAATGGGGCTCTGAGCCAACACCAAAATGTTAAAAGAGGAGGAAAGGGAAACTGTTCTTGGTAAAATGTTGTATTACTTTCCTAGCTGCACATAATCTCTTGTCATTATAAATGCAGATGGAGACAATATTTCAAGTTTTTATACTTTGGACACATTTTACTTTCTACACAGGCCAGCTGATAACAAACCAGTACCCTGTTTGCCTCCATTAGTGAACTGTGCAGTCAGTAAGAATTACCAAACTCAATTTGGAAGATACAATTGCCTGATAGGATGATTAGTGAAAAGGAAAGGAAGCAAAGTGAAACTGAAAAAGCATCACGTTACTAGGAAGGATGTGGTCTTAGTAGTGTAGAAATGTTTATTTCTAACTCTCAAAGCTTAGCACTTCATGACTCGCTTGGAAAAGAATCCTGCTCTATTTGTACAGACTTTTTTTTTCCCCTCTTCACTAGAGCTCTGTTCAATCCTTTGTCTGTCAGTCTTATGACTTTATCTTCCCCAAATTATTTTGCTTTTTAATGTAATTGCTGTATTACTTCCTTTTGAAGTCTGACTTGTGATTTAAGAAAAAGAAAGTTCAGAGAGATTTCACTGAGCTTTAAACTTCAACTGGCAAGAAAAAAAAATGTAGACATACCATTTCTTCCCTCATGATGTAATCAAGTGGCAGAGAGTTTTAAATAAATTTATTCTTATCCTCTTTTAAAAATTTCATTTAAAAAAAATCCAAACCTACCTATTCCCCATTTTGCTCTAGGACCTTTTGGAAAAGTGAGATAATGATGTTAAAACAGACTGAACTTAATCTGCAGCTTTCTCAGCTCTCACTCTTGGGTACAGGGATACAGAATCTTTAGTTAATGAACACATACATGTGTGTGTGTGTGTATATATATATATATACTTCTTTTAAAATTTATTTTTCTGAAAGGACAGCATCAAAATAAAATTAATGTTGTGAGCATATTTTTCTTTACCTAGGTTATTGTTATTGCTTTTATTTACCAAAGGAAAGAACTAAAATAAATTGCAGTTTACTTACCAGTAAGGTTTGTTTAAAGGGTTTCAGGTGGCTGATGTTATTTTAGGCATTATGCATCTCTGATTGTTATTTAACATCAAGTTCCTACTAACCCTTTGTTTAGTTGTCCTGATTCTGCTGCTACTGGGAGAGTTAAGCTAAGGAGAGTTGAGAAATCCTGTTTTAACCTTTCCTATAGGGAAACTCAGTGCATTTGGTAGTAGAAAAGGGGCAGAGGATGATAAAACAGAGAGAGTGGTATTTACAGCTCCCAAGTTTGGTTGCTTGCAGTGCATGCTTGACAATTTACTAGTCCACTAAAAACAAACAAAAAAGCCTGAAAACAATGAATTCTCCAGAAGCCAACACAAAACCAAGTATCCAAACAAAAAATGACCAATTGAAAACAAAACTACATTTCTTAGTGCTCGTTTGACCCAGAGCAGCTGCAGTGGTAACGGGAAGGCTCCATGGAAGCTTGGCCTCTGACTTGCACAAATGTCATGCTGCAGAGGGAGTAATATTGGAGGAAGCCTATCCTCCTTTCTGTCTCAGAAATCTCTTGTTTAACTTTATGCTAGAGTTACTTATTTAGATATACATTATCTCAAACTAAAAGTTCATCCCAAAAAAAGAAATCTAGTCTCTTGTTGCTCCATGAATACCTCCAAACAGTGTTGAGATTCTCAGGTAGAGCTCCTTGTGTGAGCTATATGTGCTTTGAGTTATTTATTCTTATATGAAGTAGACCTTTGATTTATATCGATTTAAGAAAATCCCGCCTGTCATCTGATGCTCATGTGTAAGGATACTCTGAATTCTCTGTAATGGCTGAGCAGACTCAGGCCCACGTGTCTCAGGGTCAGTCATGTTGCTCAAATCCAGTATAGAAAAAAACTTGTTAGCCAGCAAAACATGCAGTTACACAACAGGATTTTTGGTTTGGGATTTTTTTTTTTCTTTTTTTCAGGGAGACAGACTGGCACAACTGTTGTGACACAAATTGTTTTGGCCCATTCCCATGTTGACCCTTTATTCTGGACTAATTGATCTGCACTCACAGTAGAGTAATTATTCCCAAATGAAAATTTACTTCTGTTTTCCCAGAATAAAGTGCCTTTTCCCAGAACAAAGTGCTCACGTGAATGGTTGGGGGAGGGAGGCTGTCCCCTGACTGCTGAACTGTATTGGAATAGGCAATCTCCAGCACATATACATCCTTCCTATATGCTGGTTCTGCAGCAGCCCCTGAGTCCATGCAGCTACAGTGGATTACTAATGCTGTACATAAAGAGCTCCAACCTGTGAGTTTAAGGAACTTTGAAGAAAGCAGGTATTCAAAGGTCTTGGAGCTCTATTGAAAACATTAACTATAACATACCATAAATTAATTTAAAATAATGTAATATGAAAAGTATGGAAAGGGAATGTATACACTGGACAAAACAGAGTTCAGATCCCTGTATTTCTAAAAATACACAAGTTATTACTCATATACAGCCATATTTGACATCTTTGCATCTTTGAGCTTGGATGGGATTGATTCTTACATAGCAAAGATGTGAAGGGCTCACTAGCATAGAATTGTATTAACAGAAATACAGAAAGCAGCTGAATCTAAACTGTCTTCCTGTGTCTGGGCAGAACAGATCCAGTTCTTCAAGGTAGTGTTGTTGCTTGTGTTTACCTAAGCACGTCAGATCCTGCGCCTTGTGCTTAGTTGTACTTTTCGGGGGTGAGAATCGTGCTGTGCCTTCTGTTTCTCAGTTGTGAGTGCTTCTCTTGATTCCTTTCTTTCATGACCCTTCTTTTTTGCCTTTCTTATGCTAAAAGATTTATTTTTTTTAAAGCCTTTAACTTAAAATAACATACTTCATAAAGAATAAGTTATTTTAAGGCTGGCTGAAAAGGTCTACAAAAGTCATGACTGCTACATCGCCTCTGCCTTTCTTCATACATTATTAATATTTGGCCTTTAGGGAGAGATCAACCCTTCTAATCTGCATTTGCAAAGCACCTGTGGGGGTCTTAATGTGTGGCTGGGACTCCTAAATAATACCAGGTCTAGGCTGCTTATACGAAGCTTCTGTGCCTAGTGGGGGGATTAACATACAGGGTTTGTGCTTTGACTGCTTGTGGGAGAACATTCTTTGTGCTCACATTTAACTTGTCAGCAGTGATCAGACGTCTTGTGGGATCTGAGCCACACCGTCCATATTTCTGTCACTACTGTGAACGTAACTACATGGAAGTGTGAAGAAAAAAAACATCTTGTGGTGTTTGATTTGAGGATGACTTGATGAAAACTGATCAAACACAACTGATGCTGGGTTTTTGTTGTAAACTTCTGTGAAGTGCCCACAATGTTATTTGGGAAACAATGCAATGCTGTGTGTGCCAAAAAAAAAAAACCCAAAAAGGAAATAAGCTATTAATCCTTATATGACACAAAAGAGACATTTCTGTTCCATGTCTCTTCTTCAGAGTGATTCTTGTTTATGCCATCTGATGTAATTTTGGCTCTTGCTAGGGTGATGTTTCTAGCAAACCACTTCACTCTGTGTTTTGTTTTCCTCTTTTTCATCTCTGATTGACAGTCCCACCAAGAAATAACAATGGAAAATTCATGAGGTCAATCCCTAAGTGATTCAGAAAGGACTTTCACGGGATTAGATAGAGGCAGTTAAATTTCCTGGGGCACAAATATGTTTTGAGGAAAGGGATAAAAGTGTATTATTCTCTGGATAATCCTGGCTGAAATAAAGGACCACTTTTGGTCCATAACTAGAGAAAATGTCCCAAAACTATCTTTAATTGGTATAGTATAAAAAGTAGTGTTAACAGAGATGAGAGACACATTTTTGCTTTGGCTCTAGGTAAGTGAATGATGTGTCGTCTTCTACGTGCATTGGATCGTAACTTATATTATTGGCTCTCTTTAGTGAGAATGGTGACCCAGTAACTATGACTGAATGAGTCGGAAGTGTACAGAACTATTAACTGAGTGTTAAGGTGCATTTTTATTTTATGGTGTGACTGTTAATTCTTGTATTTTTCTTCATTTTCTTCCTCTATAGGGAAGGGGTTTTTGTTTTGTTTTATTTGGCTGACATTAATTTGTATTTGTGATCTGGATTGCTAGGAGATTAAAAGCTCTTTGTTCCTATTCCTATCTGTCAGAAAGCATGCAGAAGTACAGCTACAGAAAAATTAAGCAGCATCCACTTCCTTCATATAACTCACTATTGTGTGCTGGGAATCAACCAGAAGAAGGTAAACATGCTTCAGGAAGCAAATACTTTTTTGTGATGATCTGCTGGTACTTTTAGAGGGACTTTCTGAGGAGGGTGGAGGCAAAGGAAGTTCAACTCCTGTGATGACATATACCCAGAAAAAAGCTAGTTCATGAGTTCTGGAAATAACTACATAATATTTCTCATGATGCATGGGAAAAGTGGTCTTTTTTCAGCCTCTTAGGATATCGAGAGAACACTAGCACCAAACCATATGTGCCCAAGAGATCTGGCCAGGATCCTTGTGTGCAGCCCACAGGACAAGGGTGCTGGATGTTGAATCCTCACTATATCTTTTGGGTTTCACTTGGATTGTGGTGATGAGCTGGGTTTTGGACAGGTCTTTTATGTCCTTTAGGTGTCAGCAGTTGTAGCATGAGACTTGCCTCTGTCTTGCTTACTTTATCCTGCATGCATCTTAAAACTGCCCATTTTCTTTGTTTCTCTGGTTTGTGGTAACTTTATGGCTGCAGTATGACCTTCTGTTGGGGTAAGAGGAAGAGAAATTACATAGTCTGCCTGATCTTGATGGGAACGGCATGCTCTGGTGGTTACCAGTTTGATTGCTGTCAGTCAGGTCATCAGCACATGTCACTGTTCTGACATGTCTTCTGTTGGTTCTTCTGGTGCTTTTACATACAGATGTTTCCATTCATGCTTCATTCAGACCAATCTTAATGTCTCTGTTGCAGATCGTTATGTTAATGTTTGTTGCTCATTGATGCCTAGAAGCAGGCAAATTATTGATTAAGAGTGATTTAGTTGGAGTGTTGGCTTAAGAAAGCATTTACCTTATTGGGCATGATCCGTGTTGTTAGTACCTGTTAGCAAAATTTTATTCAATAGTAGTATTGGTAGCTTTGGAGAAAGTTTTTTCAAACTCTGCTGTAATGAGTTGAGCAACTGCTGCCTTGTAGTCTCAGGGGTATATTTGCCCCTTTAGCAGTAAGCTGCCAATGGTAGAAATGCTAGAAGGGCGAAGGAGCATTAGTAACTGTGAAAAATCACTTCACTGCTGACAAGTTCTTTTTCATCTTCCTGCCTTCATTTATCTCAGTTCATTTTTTACTGTGTGGATGAGAGCTTTTTAAACAGGAGATTGAATTTGTTCTTCAGAATCATTGTGCTTAGATAGTTCATGACCATGATAGCAGTAAACACTTCACAAACTGCTTTGCCCAAAGGAAAAATGTAACATTTATATGGAGAATTCATATGGAAAATTTTTATTTGTAAAAAAAAAAATCTGTTTTTATGTCAGTTGTTTAAAGTAATTTTGGGCAGTCTAGACATGTTGTGGCGAAGTAATTACCTGAAGGTTAGTGCTTTCTTTGTGTTTTACTTTTGTGTATGTATACATTTACCTATTTGCTTGTTATGGATCAAATAGGTTTTGTGTCTTCAAAGCTTTGGTTCTATTAAAGAAATAATGTGTCCCTCTGAAGAAAATATAAATATGCTCCCTTCTTCTGCTATCTTGGCAGTGCATGTACTCTATCGATCTACTTCTCACTGAGAACTGTCCCTGCTCTTCCGTGTGACTGTTTTGGTTCTGCTGAGATTGCCTTATTCGAATGAATGATTTATAAATAACACAGATTAGGTTTGCAGGGTTCAAGTTGTTTGGGGGAAATTTTGGGGTTATACTCAATGAAAAGTTACAAAGTAACTTCCCTGTTGCCACTTGTGGTACTTAGTTTCCACTATTGCTTAGTTTAATTAGATCTACAGATAACATATACAAAAATGAATCTTTTTCTGATTAGCATGTGATTCCTTAGTGCGCTCAGAATGTGTGAGTTGCCTGTTGCTGTTTACCCAAACTCATTTGCTGCCTTTGAGCTTGCGCTTCAGCTCATTCATTACAGGGGAGAGCTGAATACATTTACCTTTCTTTAAAACAAGAGGAATCTGAGGGTATGAGCACTTTGATACTTTGAGCATTAACTCAGCTATTTCACAGAAAGCCTCTGGGGAGGTGGTGGAAGGACTCTGAGTCTGCGAGGTTCTACAGTTGGGTGGTCTGTGAAACAGCCCATCTAGAGCCTGGGTGAGGTAGGAAAGGAAAGAATGCAATTACAGCCTAATTTGAAATCCAGACTCTTTTCTGCAAAATGTGAAGTTTTCTTTTCTGCCACAGAAGTGAAACAGACCTTTCAAGCGCTTGAAAACAAACTTGCCAGAAAAGAAATGACATAGTCCAAAATAGTCAGTAGCCATTGGTTAGATTTTCTGCTCAATTCACATCTGCAATCTTCAACCACTTGCCTGTTGGCTACTCAGATAGGAAAATAGAGCCCAGTCATGACAAATCTCTCTTACAAAACCTTTTTGAGATGGGTTTGTTTCAAGAAAAAGGTTCTTTTTCTCCTTTCTCCTCCCCCTACCCCTCAAATGAGCATATTCTGACTAAAAGACATTTTTTCTGAAAATCCCTAATACCTATAATGAGCACTTGCTCAGTACTTTTTTTGCTGGTTTTGCTACACTGCTGAGGAGTGAAATAGTGTGCTCTGAGCAATATGGGAATTGGCCTTTGTAGAGAAAAGTCAGTCACTTATGAACGTGATTAATGACAAATCCATGCTGTGTTGCTGACTTGGTGCTTGCTTTGGGTGGTGTCTGAGGAATTTATTAGTGGGTAAAAACAGTTTGCAGAAAGATCAGTTTACTAAATGGGTGTAGCAGAGGTTTTTCTTCAAATTTATTACACATTTTAGGATTGTAGGAAAGCATCTCTTCAAATGTGTCATTAGATTCCTAGTGGAAATTTTTGTCAGGTGTTCACAGTCAGATTTCATACTTGATTTAATGTCTACACAAATGTTAACTAAATTTTATTGATTATCTATGTTAATTATACAATCAATAACCTTTTAAAATGTCAATTCCCCAACTGCACAGTTCTCAGATCATTTAGAAGCTATATTGTTGTCCCATTAATTTGAAAATTTTTCCCTTGACTTAGTCATCTCTCTTGCATCTAACCAAGGAAAGCAGAAAGCAGCAGTATCATATGGAGCTGTGTGAATCACGAACACCAAGCAATAGTTGACCTTGGGGTATCTTTCCTTCCCTTGCAATGTCTGTTCCACTGTCAAGAGATGAATTATCTGAGTCCTGTTAGAACCAAGTTGTGGATAATGAATTTCCAGAGCAGAAAATGATTCAATACTTTCCAATGGCTGATACAGGAAAGAGCAAAACAAATGAGAAAGATCTGCTGTAAGGCCCAGTCTCTCAAATCTGAGTCAGATATGTCTGGCTTGGGCTTCTATTTCAGTATACTTTTAAAGCATCTGTTCCTCTGCCAAGCACCATCCAGTTGAGGTTGTCTAGTCATGCAAGCAGATTTTGTGAGCTGGGCCCTCTTAACTAAGCTGAGATGGGGAAAGGTTGCAGACTAGACTGGGACAGGGATTCCACTTATGTTTGTTTCCTTCCTGGAAGATTTTGCAAGAGGTAGTGTGGATGAAATTAAGTTAAAACATTTTTTACGTAAACATGGTTATTTTGTCATCATGTCAATGATTGGTGTACTCCATATTGGTAACTGGTTTTGGAAAAAAAAATAAAAATTGAACAGCTTAAAGTATTTTAAGGTTGTTAATGCACAAAGATGAGGATGTCATCTGAATGCCACTGGGGCAGGTTGGGAACAGAGTAGGCAGCAATCCTGAGCAATAGTAGACTCATGGGAAACAGGGCTGTACAGGATTTGTGAGATCATATAACCTACTTCCCTGCTCCAGGGCAGGATTAATTTAATCTTGTGGAGTTTCAAACACAATGGTATATAAAATGTTCATTTACACTGCCAGGCAGAATTTCGGTTTGCCCAGATTACTGAACTAGCTGGTGAATATAGCCTGAAGGAATGGAGAAACCTCTGCTCAGAGTACTAGTCTGGGATTTGATACCTGCAAACCTAGTTCTGTGATCCATCAAATACTTTTGGTCATTCTTTCTCTATTGTACTGCACACAGCATTATAAAAAGGACTGAGCTAGCCATGAGCACCTCTTAAGTTCGCACAGATCAATGGAGCCATATGAAGATACTAGTGCTTTCATTCTTTGAAAGACAACATAGCCTCAGTGGCAATGTATGTGACTTACTAAGCTCTGCTGATGTGACTGTGCTCCTTTGTTTTACGTGTTACTTGTAGCTCACATGTCTTTTTACTGTTCTTTATTACATGATGCGGGTATGCTCTGTGCGCTATTGGGACATGCAGTAGGACAAGGTTTATAAAGGATCTTAGGTCAACTCACAGATACAGGCACCTACATGCACAATTACTTGTTTGTCTTGTCAGTACTTACAGCCCACAGATACCTACATGTGTTATATATGTCTCTGCCTACCTGAATGTATACATTTACCAGAGCGTTTGTCCCCGTTCTGCTGGATTTTGTGTTTTATCACAATAGGTGTCCTGTCTGTGAAACAAAAATAGCTTTCTCCTGTCTCACTGTGGTGATTGTGAGGTACATGCTGACAGGAAGTGTAAAATACCCACAGCAGATGAAAGTTCAGAAAACCTATACTAGTTTAAGAAGTCTCTTGGGTCATTTGTCCCTTTGCTTCTACGAAGTTATTCCCAATTTATATCAACGTGATAGAATAATCAAGTCTTAATTGAAAATAACAGGTGAATCTAGCATGGCTGAAAGGAGAGTCTTGAAAATTAAAGTTGTGTATGTACACAAACTCTCACACAGTTAAATCACAGGCATAGTAATATAAATCATGCACAATGGCAGTGTCCTGTTTCACTGATGGCTAGTTACTTCTCAACCCCATTGCTGGTTTTACATTTTGAAAATCTCCCAGTTAGCTCCTCAAGAGCATTTGCTCTTTGTTTTTTCAATGTGTGACACTTTTCCTAAAGCTATCATCAGAAATACATAAAGGCATCTGCTCATCTGTAATGCATCTGAGCCCAGCATGGTGCCTTGCTAGTTAGCACCTGTTAACAGGGACAATGTCATCTGCATTTCTAAGGATAAATGTGAAGAGCTGTGTTTGAATTTCCGGTGGTTTGTTTTGGTTTAAATTCTCTGCACGTTCTCTCTAGCCTGGTTTAGCTTCTTTATGTTGCTTTTTCAGCAAAGGGACTAGAACAATATTGAACCAGGGTACTTAAACTACTAGGTACCTTTGACTCCTTTTATTGAAGTCTGCTCAGTTTGACCTGAATCTGAGGCTCTTCTGTGCTAATTCAAGTTACTTTTAATGAATACATTTTATTTCTCCTGTATTCACTTGTTTTAGCTTCTAGTTGTTAAAGTGTGTTTATGTATGTGCTATGTCAGACCCTATAAAAAGGTCCTTTTAGACAGTTTCAGAGATGACAGTACAGCATAAAACTGTTACGTATCATATGGCTTAATCACATTTTTCCCTTTTCTTCTTAATCAGCTGTTATGGGTTCTGCCAGATGGTCATCTTAGTGTCACCATTCATCTAGAAATCTGCCTGTGTAGTTCTTTATTCTCTCTTCCTAAATCAGGGTGCCCTAATGGAGGAGCTCTTCTTCTATTTCATATTTATGTAATGGTCATCCTTTAGAGGTCTTTCATTTTCCAGCATTGTTGTCTGTCTTAAAAACAAACAGAAAACCCCACCAGTGTTGGTGATGGCCCATTAAGCAATATGGACACCAGTAAACTCAGCATATGCCAGCAGTTTGCTGCAGTTATTCCTCATTCTAATTGTATCAGAGCTTGCCAGCCTAGTCAATACATTACAGAAACTCTTCCTGTTACTCACAGTGCTGAATCTTTTCTCTCAAGCTGAATTTAGCTAGGTTCTTTTGTATTCTCTTCTTTCATCCCTTTTAAACAGGCATCATAAGGTACATTAGTAAATGGTTCGCTTTACCAATTCCATTGTTAATGAGTACAGGGCAGATCGGTGGGCCCCCTAAAAGCTCAGTGGTGAATTGATTGATTTCAATCACCTTCAAAAGAGACTATTTTGTAACTATGCTAGGTGTGGCATCTCATTCTGACAAATCCAGGTAAGCATAGTGTGGTTTCTGCAAGAGACACATTGTCAGCTTGGTATAGACTGGTATTGGCAGTAATATTAGTAGGTTCATTTGAAGTAACTTAGATTCTGACCCTATACACAACTCCCTCTGAGAGAACAGGTTTTGCAGTGGACAGACAAGGATTATGTGTTGCAGCAGTAATTAATGTGGTCCCCTGGGTTTTAAGAAAATATCCATGGATGATGGGTATTATTTTATTTTTTTTACAGAAGTCATTACTTACGAGCAATACATTTAGATAATCTTTAAAATGCCTCCAGTCCCCCACAAAAAAAGCAAAACAAAAACCTCTAAACCAACCCACAACAACAAAACACCACCAAATCCCAACAAACAAATTAATATAGTTTCAAGATATTTTGTAAGCCTATAAAAGGTGGGAAAGGTGGATTGTGGTAGGGTTTTTTTTGCTTGGTTTTGTTTATTTTTAATCTGTCTCAAAACTGGGATGATAGTAGCACTTTAATTTTTTAAGTATACACCAAAAGCAAATCTTCAAACTTGAAATCAAAGACACAATTCCCAGTAATTTTGCTAGTTGCCATTACATTCTAGGAGGTAAGCTAACCAGAGTAAGGTAGGGAAACCTACAGAGAGCACTGTGCAAATCCTAGCTCTCAATGTGTTTGAGTGAGATGTAAAATATTAAACCTGATTTTTTATTTTTTTAATTTTTTTAACTGATGAGTGAGATTTCAAGACTCGTTTAAAATAGACGAAGGTTTACTTTTTTCTATGCTCATAATATCTTTATTTCTTATATTGACACAACCTTGACAGTTTTCTTCACTTCAGTTATTCCCCCTTAACTCAGTATTGGCAATTCATATTTCGTTTGCTTGCAAGCCTCAAGAATTTACATACTTTTCTGGAAAACAAAAAAAAGCTCCAGGCTAATAAGAGTTTGTGGGCTTTAACGTTAATTAAAAAACAGATGATAGGAAATAAAAGTAAAGTAAAAAGTCCAGCTTTGCTATTTCTCTGTAAGATCTCATGGAATTTGTGGCCTGACTCATCATCTTTGAACACTTGGATCTGGTAGTACTGTATCATCCAGAACTTGTCAGTGAATCAAAATATGACAGTTAAGAAAAACAAACAAACAAAACCCCATAAACTGTTCATTTAATTTGCACTCCGTGTTTAAATTTTAAAATTCACTTTTGTAGTGGTAAAGAAAGTGTTCAGGAAACTTTTGAGAGCATAGTTGGTCTTGGCAAAAATAGTACTGTTCTCTCTTTCTAATAGACATTGATCCAAAAAAAGCCTAAAACCAATGTAAGCAGTTTTAGGTTATGAGCAGTGTTCTTGGTCTCTTTACAGCATTTAGTATCAGAGTTTGTATTGCCACTCCATGGAAATCCTCCAGCAATATTCACATTAGTAAAGAGTTTAATAAAGGATGAGCTCTCCTTCCTAGAAGGCAATGTGTTAGCAGTAGAAATTTTACTGATAGCAAGTATTTTGAAAATTTAAATTCATGCAAACACATGGAGCAGGTAAAAAAAAAAAAAGTTATTAAATGTTTTTTCATGTGCTGTTCTTTTTCAGGTATAGTTTTTCCCATACAACTTCTGGCATTCTTTCACTTTTTTTAAAGCTTTTTTTAAAAGGAGATCAAATAGGGACTCCCCCCCCCCCCCCCAGATTTCTACCCTAAATATTTTGATGTGAAGTTTACTATAGGTTAAACACACCAGCTGCCCTTTGTGTGAACTTCCACTGGACTCAGATACAATCAGGAGAAACAATTAAATTCCTGTAAACTACAGATTAATTCTTATTGATTGTTCTAGTTTGAGAGCCCTAAGGATTTACAGTTTTATCCTACAGACAGTTATGTCCATGTATATCTTCACCTTCTGTGAGAAGTCATTTTGTCCTGTGGCCGGAAACAACAGTGGTGATGCTCCTCACCAGCTGCAGCAGTGGCCCCTGTGGCTTCATTTTACCTATATATTTATCTATATATTTAGCAGAGTGTAGGTTCTGTTCTCTGAACTGGCAAAGGAAGCAGAGGAGGAAGGGGTTAAGAAATGAGCTTTAACCAGGCCACACACAAGCTGTAGGCATTCACACCTCCCTGTGAGTCTGATCCAGATAGTGGAGAGACAGAGAGAGGTCTCAGCCTCCTGCCAGGGTTAAGCCACAAAATCCTCCCACGCTCTTGCTGACAGGCTTCAAAGGTGGCTGAGACACCCAAGCCAAGAAAACACTGAGACAACCTGCAGACCTAGACTGGGCAAGTTGGAGGAAATTTAAGAAGCTATGGCTAGGCTTATTTAGATTATGACCTGTGGAGCACAATAAGGTGTTTTGGGTGTGCTGAAGCAGAGCTTGTTAGTTGGTATTTCTTTATTACTTTCATTCAATGGTTCTAATATTGCAAGGTGATAAAGTAGCAAAAATGTAACCATCTGCATTACAGCAAATAATCTTAATTACTCATCCCCTTTTCAGCATAATACACCTGCAGATTGCTGCTAGTGGTGGCTGCAGTATGACTAGTTAGCAAATTGGCTGTCCATATGCTGTTATGTTTGGCTGCATGCTGGTCACTGAAGGAATCCTACCATGGACTGCTCATGTGTCACAGGAAAATATGTATGTTTAATGGAAAGTTTTCAGAGTTACAGAATTTTGTCTTAATAATATGAAAGGAGACTTTGAATCCCTCACAGGGTTTGCAACAGTTACTTCCCAGAAAGTTTTAGTTGCAGTTCAAGTCATGACATATATAAACCAAGGGAAGAAAATAAAGAAATAGGGGAAGGTAGGAATTCTTAAAGTAAGGGAAAAATTGTCTTTTTTTGTGTACAAATGCTTTATTTTGTTTTATTGCTAGTCATTTTTGTGACAAGCAGTTTTACAAGAAGTTCATCAGTGACATGTTATGCTGCAGGAATTGAGATGCTCAGGATGTTAGTAAGTAATGAAACGCAGTGCAGCCTTGCAGCTGAAACTTTACTGGCCAGGTAAAAAACTGAGCTGTAAGTAGTTGTGGATGTTCAGATGCTTTCCCTGGACTGGCCAGGTGGATGGTTTGGTGGTTATTAACACCAGCCTAGTGATCAGATAGGACATGCCACGTAGCTTGTTGCTTGTTTATAATGCTTTTCTCGATCAAGCAAAGTAGTGTCTGTAGTGGTGAGTAATGACTTCCAAATTAATCTCACTGGCTAGTTTGTCCAGCTGTTTATCTGAAAAAAGGGCCAACACTTTAGTAATTTTTCTGTTACTAAAGCAGAGCATGGACTGGTTCCAGCTGCACCCTCTGGTTTACTCAGCATTGGACTGCTTGCAGAATTTTACATGCAGAAGGAACTCAAAGGAAGCAGTGCTTTTTTTTCTTTTTCTAACACCTGTCTTAATCGCCTTTTATGCTTAGGAACCACATATTAATCGGAAATAAATGCTAGGGACAAATCTAGGTTTAAGACTGTTTTCAGTAATACTTTTGCAGACATCAAGAATAAATACAAATTCTCCCTGAAAGAGCTTTAAATCTTCATGTTAAATTACTTTGGAAATCTGATTGCTGTAAATGCATAATTGCAGTTGGCTGTGCAATCTGCAACTGATTGACAGTGCATTTAAAGGGACTCTAAAGACGGTAATGGCCCCATGCACTTCTTTATGCATGTAAAAGAGGTATTATGAACAGTTAGTGAGACCACTGGGTTTTTTGCTTTCTGAGAGGACTTGAAAATAAATTTTATGGTAAACATATGATGTTACTACAAATTTTTCCAGTAATTGTTAACAGGACATACCACAAAATTAAGTAATGTTTGAAATATTAAAACTACTAAGGTGTATGTCCTTCGATACAAATTTTTATACTCCTAGTGTTTGTTCTTAGGTGGTACACATGTTCTCAGTTTCCTTCTAAATTCCTTTATCTTCATGGGTTGATTAATTGTGTGTCAGCTCATGAGTTATGCCATGGAAGAGTAATTCTTACACAGGTTTCTTTCAGAGAAGTCCTACAGAAATTGGTTTTTTTTTAATGAAATCATTATAATGACGTTGACATTTACTAGGAATGTCTTATGAATTTAGAATAAGTGTTGTTCTCTCCTAGAAATTTTAAAATTTCTGAAGAAAACGCATTAATGCAACAGAATCCTATTACATTCTATAGGACAGTTTTGAAGTAATGCATAAAAACTACTCTATTTTTATTATACTATTTTTTATTAGGTTTTGATAGCATACAACCCTCTGGGGCTTTCTACTGAAAAATTAAGAAAATTCAACATTAACTGTGTGTGACTGATGGTCTGCTTGTCTTTTGAATTCAGTTTAGTATCTAATGTCTGTCTTGCCTTTTAGTGAAAGTAGTAGTACAAGAGCACGTGGCTTCAGCCTTAATTTTAACTAATATTAACAGAAAGGAAGGATTCTGTAAATATGTATGCACTTGACTCCCACTGGAAATTCATTTGTGTAGAATTACTCAGGTAATGTTAGTGTATGAAAAATTCAATGGAAGGGGAAAACAAATTAACTCCAGTCAGCAATTGTGCCAGCAGCGTGCTCTTTTTT
This sequence comes from Buteo buteo, assembly GCF_964188355.1. Taxonomy (NCBI): domain Eukaryota; kingdom Metazoa; phylum Chordata; class Aves; order Accipitriformes; family Accipitridae; genus Buteo; species Buteo buteo. The sequence continues at coordinate 22,736,235 of NC_134177.1, forward strand.
TTTTTTTTTAACAGTGCATGGTAAACTTACAAATTGTGGGTATATAGTTACATGACATCATTTATTTATTTAAATATATTTTTAAAGGAATCGTAAATCTTTGGTTTTATGCAATGGACTTTTAAATTTGTTTATACAAATGTTGAATGTTTAGGCTCCGTTCAGCTCAGTTCAGTTGAAGGTGATGAAAGTTGTGGGTCTCTTGTAAAGCACTTCCTTAATGGCCTCTTTTTTTTATGTGAAGTAGATCTCTCTAAATTATGTAAGAATTCAATTTAAAATGTTTCTTTAAAAAATTGGGAATGATATACTGTGGCACTGATTGTCTAATCTGGGATGCTATTGATTGTACCCTGATGCTGACAGAACTGTTTTTCTTCCCTTTGTGGCTTTTTCACTTTTAGAAGTTGCACAAGGTGAC